>NW_026946082.1:153547-166047 GCF_034702125.1 Engraulis encrasicolus
GGCCAGCGACCTCTCCCAGCAATAGCTCTATGCTCTCACCGAGTAAGCCATTCATGCTGAGCTTCTATAATAATGGACTCTGATGAAGATGGTCTAACCATCGAAACGTTCGTCATGTTGTGCACTTGAATAAAAAACACAAAGAATTACATCTGTGCTGCTCCGGTGTTGTCCTTCAAGTGAAGATTGAAGACCAGATGATAAAGCAGAAGCGCGAGGAACTACCCTTTTGTTCTTCTATAATAAGCTTTTTGTTATGAAAATAATCATCAATAAACATAAATACAGTTTGTGATTTTTATTGATGTTAGATAGCTGAATTGTGCGTCGGTGTGTGATACTCTCACTAAAATAGTAATGATCATGTATTAATCTGTGACTTGAGACATGCTGTAATGTCATAGTAATGTTGTTATGCCATTGTATTGACAGTGTGGTTGCCTTTTATCAGCAAACAGTGAGTTGGGTTGTCCGGTGATCCAGGTCTGCATGATAAGACTTTAGAAAGAGTCTTGAAGAGCGTTAGATTGGTTTCTGCCAGCACCGTTAGATCAGACTCAAGTTCTGATGCCCCCAGGGCGCATGGGGTCCCACCGGACTCCTGCCAGCAGAAGATGTTCAGCTGTGATCCCACGAGTCCATCTCGTTTGATCTGATCCGGTCTGATCTGGTGCCAACACAGAGCCACTTACGATCCAGAGAAGCTCGCTAGCTTATGGTTGTCCTCTGACTGGTATTATATTGCCGTACAATTTCAGGACGCAGTAACTCGAAAATGGTCGAAATTGAGTGTAGACCGGAAATGGTCGTTAAAAGACCTCCTTTGTCTTTTGTCAAAAAATACTGGTCCAACTTTTGGTCCAGCTCTGGGCAAAAAACGCAGGAAGTCACTTGTAGTTACTGCACTCATCCACTGAAACAGTAGTTTGGGACAAGACAGTTATACCACAACAGAACGCAGTAAAATTTTTCAAGTGAAAAGTCATGAGAATGTTGTTTATTTAGTTTTATATTCCTTGTGTGCATACATTTCCACCATAAAAAGTAGGCTATTATATGGAAGTGTCAGCACCACTTTACCCCAAACACAGTTGCCCCACTTTCAGTTTACCAGTAAGGGGAGTTACTGCATTCTAAAATTGTAGGGCAGTATACCAATGAACCTATTGCTGTCAACGGTTATTGCTGTCAACGTTTATTGCTGTCAACGTTTAGTACCTTTTGTGTCCTGAGTTTGATGCAAGGTGAGATAACATCTCCATTTCCCCACTTTCTACAATCCCTCTACCATTTACTAGTGATTCTATTATAATTTTTTCAAATTTACATTTGCAAATTAGTAAAGGAAGCCATAACGATAGAGCTCGCAATCTGAGATGGCAGGCATTCCCAGTCAAGCGTCTTTGAGACAGGAGCAGGCAGTTGAAGAAGCAGGCGTCTGTGCCATGAGGCTATTCCCCATGATTGCGGACTAGTGAAAAATGTGCTCATCAGTGAAGAAGAAAACGAAGGAGACAGTCCCGTAGTGGTGGTCTGTCTGTATGCAGGCTGCATACTGAAGGTGACTTGTTTGTGCGATGAACCCCTGCAGGATTGAAGTGGCTGTGATCCAGAGAAAATTGAATGCCTTACAGACAACACTGAACACAGAAATTGTGTTTGTGTGTGTGTGTGTGTGTGTGTGTGTGTGTGTGTGTGTGTGTATTGATAGCTTTAAATCTAGACTCAAGACAAAGCTGTTCTCAGATGCTTTCTTAAATTATTGAATGAAAAAACGGTAAAATAAGAGAAGACAAAACCCTGACAATTCTAGACCCTATCAGGTAAACGGAAAAATGGAGGCCAGACTCCTCTGTCGTCGAACAGTTCAAATCTGAAGATGGAATGAAAAGACGGTAAAATAAGAGAAGTCAAAACCCTGACAATTCTAGACTCTATCAGGTAAACGGAAAAAGGGAGGCCAGACTCCTCTGTCGTCGAACAGTTAAAATCTGAAGACTGCGTATGTTTTTCAAGGTTTTATGTTTATTTATGTTTTATTTTATTATTATTTTTACCTTATGTTTTATCTTAATGTTTTAAATGTTTCTTGACTCTAATTCATTTCCCTGTTTTCCTTTCATTTACATTTGTTAACTTTGTGAAGCACATTGAGTTGCACCTGTGTATGAAATGCGCTATATAAATAAACTTGCCTTGCCTTGCCTTGCCTTGTGCAAGACGTGTGACGGCTTTGAGGTTGAGATCAGTTAGGTTGTGTGTGGGGTGGCGAGTGATTTTGGATGCAGTGTGTGTGATCTTAGTGAGTTTGTTCCTGCAGCTGGTGGAGAGCATGTTGTAAAAAACAGGGTGAGCAGCACACTAGGATGGGCTGGATGATGCTGGAGTACAGGTGGGAAAGGAGATGAGGGGCGACAGAGAGGGTGGAAAGTTTACGGGTCACGTTAAGTCTCACACTGCTCTGCCTCTATAGCGAAGGGGTGTAGAGTTGCCCAGCTGGGACTCGAACCCAGACCTTCTGGGGTAGTAAACCGGGCTCTGACCACTACACCAAAGAGCCAGGCTCGTTGGCATATTCGTCAGAACACACCCACAACCCTAGTGATGGTCACTCCATCACACTGCCTTCCCCTTCACTTCACACACACTCATGGTGGCTCTCACGCAACTGCCCATCATGCTTCTCCCATCCAGTGTGCCCCATCATCAATGCTTCACCCATCACTGGGGTCCCTCACACCGGGGTCACCAATCCTGGTGGTCCCTCACATGGAATTACGGCTTACACACAATGGATACGCTTCCGATGGCTTTACGGTACCATCCCACTTCTGACACCACTTGTAGCGATGGGGAGTAGAGTTGCCCAGCTGGGACTCGAACCCAGACCTTCTGGGGTAGTATACCGGGCTCTGACCGCTACACCAAAGAGCCAGGCTCGTTGGCATATTAGTCAGAACACACCCACAACCCTAGTGATGGTCACTCCATCACAGCCTCCCCTCCCCCTCTTTGAAGTCACCAAAGTTACAAAAGGCTTCATATGTTCTAATCATGGAAATATCATTAGCAGACTATCAACAGAGAACGAGAGAGAGAGAGAGACAGACAGACAGACAGACAGACAGACAGACAGACAGACAGACAGACAGACAGACAGACAGACAGACAGACAGAGACAGAGACAGGTACAGAGGTAGAGACAGAGAGACAGAGAGCATTCACACCTGTATGCGTCAATGTGATAGACATGCCACAGTGGAGAGAGAGAGAGAGAGAGAGAGAGAGAGAGTGCGTTGTAAAAAACATCGTTGTAAAAAAACTAAAAGGAGTTGGCACGTGTCCTTTTCACAGATCGGAGTCATGCTTGTGATGTCTCTAACAGTCTTTGAATGAAGTTTATAGGTTAAATTTTTCAGGCACAAATGGACCTCCGTGTGGGACATGCGCTGATCTCTTGAAAAATGCACTTTTCCAAAGACTGGGATTCTCCATAGAGCCAGGTCTGTTTTTTTTTACAAACCTGCCATTTAAAAAGTATTGGGAGTTGGGAGATGAAACTTTCACAATTTGGAGACATCCCATAGAGCGCGCTAACAACGCGTCAACTAAACTTCTAGGTGAAAGTGTTGATGTTTTATGACCGAAAAAGCCTCCTACACTCTAATCTCTAGAGTGGCGGAACTGTGGTTCATGGAGGTTCCACCACTATTTTCAATGGGGACCCAGGCTTTCACAAAATCGCCAAAAACGGGAAAACGACAAGAGACACGGAAAAGCCTATTAGTATACGCGATCTCCAAGCCGAGCCGGTCGTTTTAGTGTTTGAACGGTGTCTCTATCTCGAAAGGCCTAGGAGGAGATCCATTTTCTATTTTTACTGCTGCCCTGCACAAGACCAAGCTATAAACTAGAAATGCATTCTCACAGAAAATGCTGGAAGCGGGCTTGCCTTTTGGGGCAGAGATGAAACAAAGTACTATTGAGAAAACAAAGCTAAAAGAAATCTTGGAAAAACTCCATCCACCCAGTCAGAAGTTATGGGCCAAACAATTCATCCATCTTGGATTCAGCCATCTTGAAAGTGTTGTAGCTCTGCATTTTGGGGATATACTAAATGACATACATGGTATTTTAAGTTGGCTAAGGAACACTGCATATGATATAATTTTGAAAATCAACATGGCTTCGAGCGGGATTAGAACTCACAACCTCCATATCTGTAATCCAACCCCTTTGCCATTGATATTAAATGACATACAATACATGATATTTGAAGTTGGCTAAGGAACACTGCATATTATATCATTTTGAAAATCAACATGGCTTCGACTGGGGTTCGAACCTCCAACCCCCATATCCCTAATTCAGCACATTTGCCATTCATACTAAATGACATATATGGCATTTTAAGTTGGCCAAGGAACACTGCATATGATATAATTTTGAAAATCAACATGGCTTTGACTGGGATTCGAACCCCCAACCTCCATATCTGTAATCCAGCACATTTGCCATGCATACTAAATGACATACATGGCATTTTAAGTTGGCCAAGGAACACTGCATATGATATAATTTTGAAAATCAACATGGCTTTGACTGGGTTTCGAACCCCCAACCTCAATATCTGTAATTCAGCACATTTGCCATCCATACTAAATGATATACATGGCATTTTAAGTTGGCCAAGGAACGCTGCATATGATATAATTTAGAAAATCAACATGGCTTCGAGCGGGATTAGAACTCACAACCTCCATATCTGTAATCCAGCCCCTTTGCCATTGATATTAAATGACATACAATACATGATATTTGAAGTTGGCTAAGGAACACTGCATATGATATCATTTTGAAAATCAACATGGCTTCGACTGGGGTTCGAACCTCCAACCCCCATATCCCTAATTCAGCACATTTGCCATGCATACTAAATGATATACATGGCATTTTAAGTCGGCCAAGGAACGCTGCATATGATATAATTTAGAAAATCAACATGGCTTTGACTGGGATTCGAACCCCCAACCTCCATATCTGTAATCCAGCACATTTGCCATGCATACTAAATGACATACATGGCATTTTAAGTTGGCCAAGGAACACTGCATATGATATAATTTTGAAAATCAACATGGCTTTGACTGGGTTTCGAACCCCCAACCTCAATATCTGTAATTCAGCACATTTGCCATCCATACTAAATGATATACATGGCGTTTTAAGTCGGCCAAGGAACGCTGCACATGATATAATTTAGAAAATCAACATGGCTACGGATGGGATTCCAACCCTGAACCTCCATATCTCTAATGCAGCGGCATGCATTACCACTAAGCCAAGCAGCTAGCTGTCATACGCAGTCCAGCAAGACTATATTACATTGCATTGAAGAGCTGAACAATAGACTTCTAGAATGCTTGCTCGCACCTGCTCGTTAAGAATAGAATCTTGAGACAGTGGCAGTTAAGATGGAATCCTTCATTGGGAGCACCTGTTCTGATACTAACTGACAGTTAGTATTGAGCCTTTAACAGGGGAGAAAATGAGAATGAGTTTTTTGTCTTTACAACATCGTTGTAAAAAAACTAAAAGGAGTTGGCACGTGTCCTTTTCACAGATCGGAGTCATGCTTGTGATCTCTCTAACAGTCTTTGAATGAAGTTTATAGGTTAAATTTTTCAGGCACAAATGGACCTCCGTGTGGGACATGCGCTGATCTCTTGAAAAATGCACTTTTCAAAAGACTGGGATTCTCCATAGAGCCAGGCCTGTTTTTTTTACAAACCTGCCATTTAAAAAGTATTGGGAGTTGGGAGATGAAACTTTCACAATTTGGAGACATCCCATAGAGCTCGCTAACAACGCGTCAACTAAACTTCTAGGTGAAAGTGTTGATGTTTTATGACCGAAAAAGCCTCCTACACTCTAATGTCTAGAGTGGCGGAACCTTGGTTCATGAAGGTTCCACCATGGTTTTCAATGGAGACCCAGGCTTTCACAAAATCGCCAAAAACGGGAAAACGACAAGAGACACGGAAAAGCCTATTAATATACGCGATCTCTAAGCCGAGCCGGTCGTTTTAGTGTTTGAACGGTGTCTCTATCTCGAAAGGCCCAGGAGGAGATCCATTTTCTATTTTACTGCTGCCCTGCACAAGACCAATAATAAATAATAAATAATGAAACAGGACTTAGAGATTACTATAAACGGGCCTTGCTCTGCAAGGGCCATGCTCTGCATGGTCCTTGCTCCGCAAGCCCGCTTAATAAACTAGAAATGCATTCTCACAGAAAATGCTGGAAGCGGGCTTGCCTTTTGGGGCAGAGATGAAACAAAGTACTATTGAGAAAACAAAGCTAAAAGAAATCTTGGAAAAACTCCATCCACCCAGTCAGAAGTTATGGGCCAAACAATTCAGCCATCTTGGATTCAGCCATCTTGAAAGTGTTGCAGCTCTGCGTTTTGGGGATATACTAAATGACATACATGGTATTTTAAGTTGGCTAAGGAACACTGCATATGATAAAATTTTGAAAATCAACATGGCTTCGAGCGGGATTAGAACTCACAACCTCCATATCTGTAATCCAACCCCTTTGCCATTGATATTAAATGACATACAATACATGATATTTGAAGTTGGCTAAGGAACACTGCATATGATATCATTTTGAAAATCAACATGGCTTCGACTGGGGTTCGAACCTCCAACCCCCATATCCCTAATTCAGCACATTTGCCATTCATACTAAATGATATACATGGCATTTTAAGTTGGCCAAGGAACACTGCATATGATATAATTTTGAAAATCAACATGGCTTTGACTGGGATTCGAACCCCCAACCTCCATATCTGTAATCCAGCACATTTGCCATGCATACTAAATGACATACATGGCATTTTAAGTTGGCCAAGGAACACTGCATATGATATAATTTTGAAAATCAACATGGCTTTGACTGGGTTTCGAACCCCCAACCTCAATATCTGTAATTCAGCACATTTGCCATCCATACTAAATGATATACATGGCATTTTAAGTCGGCCAAGGAACGCTGCATATGATATAATTTAGAAAATCAACATGGCTTTGGGTGGGATTCGAACTCTCAACCTCCATATCTCTAATGCAGCAGCATGCATTACCACTAAGCCAAGCAGCTAATTGTCATGCATAGTCCAGCAAGACTATATTACATTGCATTGCAGAGCTGAACAATGGCCTTCTAGAATGGCTGCTCGCAGAGCAGGGAGAGAATGAGAATGAGTTTTTTGTCTTTACAACATCGTTGTAAAAAAACTAAAAGGAGTTGGCACGTGTCCTTTTCACAGATCGGAGTCATGCTTGTGATCTCTCTAACAGTCTTTGAATGAAGTTTATAGGTTAAATTTTTCAGGCACAAATGGACCTCCGTGTGGGACATGCGCTGATCTCTTGAAAAATGCACTTTTCGAAAGACTGGGATTCTCCATAGAGCCAGGCCTGTTTTTTTTATAAACCTGCCATTTAAAAAGTATTGGGATTTGGGAGATGAAACTTTGACAATTTGGAGACATCCCATAGAGCTCGCTAACAACGCGTCAACTAAACTTCTAGGTGAAAGTGTTGATGTTTTATGACCGAAAAAGCCTCCTACACTCTAATCTCTAGAGTGGCGGAACCTTGGTTCATGGAGGTTCCACCACTGTTTCCAATGGGGACCCAGGCTTTCACTAAATCGCCAAAAACGGGAAAACGACAAGAGACACGGAGAAGCCTATAACGAAACGCGATCTCCAAGCCGAGCCGGTCGTTTTAGTGTTTGAACGGTGTCTCTATCTCGAAAGGCCTAGGAGGAGATCCATTTTCTATTTTTACTGTCCCTGTACAAGAGAACCAATAAACAGGACTTAGAGATTACTATAATCGGGCCTTGCTCTGCAAGAGCTCTGCTCTTGCGGCCTTGCTCTGCAAGAGCTCTGCTCTTGCTCCGCAAGCCCGCTTAATAATAAGAAACAGGACTTAGAGATTACTAGAATCGGGCCTTGCTCTGCAAGAGCTCTGCTCTTGCTCCGCAAGCCCGCTTAATAAAGACACGCCCTTATATAGGCCAGGTAAAGCCACGTACGCGGAAGACAGGTAGTAAGCCTGCAACCTAGTTTGAAATGCCTATAGGTTAGGGTGTATGGATAGAGACATCCTGCCATCAGCATCCTTCCCATAGTATGCTGGATAGACTAGTGTCATTGTCCAGTCATATTTTTTTATCATAGAGGGCGAACAGAAATAAAATAAAAATACATGAAATAAACATGAAAAAGGAAAAATAAATATAAAAATTAAATGTAGTCATAAGACAATGGCGCAAGAATTAATATGATCGCAGGGAATTCATAGATAGCAAGTCAAATCAAAATCATCATTCAGTCCATTTGGTTGCAGTGTTTTTAAATAGAAAATCCATCTGGCTTCACATCTCAGCAAAGACTGGCTGGTGCAGCTGCTTCTGCGACTGGGGACAACTCTGTCAATGCCTATGATTCTAAGATCATTGGCCGAATGGTTGGTCTCATTGAAGTGTCTTGCGACTGGCGATTTGGGGTCCCCCCCGATTTATTGCGCTCCGATGTTCATTGAGACGGATTCTCAATTGTCTGCAGGTGCACCCCACATATTGCAGGCCACATGGACAGCTCAGTAAATAAATCACATTCGTGGAATTGCATGTTATGAACTGTCTGATGTTGTAGTGTTTTTTTGTTGTGAAGCTGGTGAAGTGGTCCGTTTTTTTGGCGTGACTGCTGGATATGCAGTTAGGGCAGGGAAAAAGCTGGTGACGTCATCCAATCGTGCGCAGGTATCCGAGTGCCCCAGCCTGTCTTTGAGGTTTGAGGACCTGGAGTATGTGAAGAGGGGTGGCTGGGGGAAGAGTTCAGAGCAAACGGGATCCGTTTTGAGGACATGCCAGTGTTGTTTGACAATGTTTTTGATTTCATGGCTGAAGGGTGTGTAGGTGGAATAGCAGATCAGAGGATGTTTCTCACGCGGTGGTCTGGCACCTGGGCGAGTGCGACCAGCATTGCCCTCAGATTTCACCCTGTCCAGGGCAGAATCGAGGACGTCTGTGGAGTAGCCTCGTTGAGTGAACTGTCCATATAGCCTATCTGCCTCTGTCCGGAAGTCTTCATCTCTCTGGCAAATGCGTCTCACGCGAAATAATTGACTGTAGGGGAGCCCTCGCTTGGTCGGTTCTGGGTGGAAGCTAGAGGTATGTAAACAACTGTTTTTGTCCGTAGGTTGCTTGTACAGTTTAGTATAAAGTTTGTCATCTTTTCGTTTGACCCATGTGTCCAAAAAATGTATTTGATTTTTATCGTATTCCAGGCTGAAGGTAATGGTGTCCACCAGACTGTTCATGTATTGGTGGAATTGTGTCAATTGTTCTTCTGTGCCTTTCCATATGATGAATAAATCATCTATATAACGTTTGTATGTTACGATATGGTCAGTGAATGGGTTATTGGTGTGTATGTACTGATGTTCCAAGAAGCCCATGAATAAATTGGCATAATCAGGGGCGAAAGTTGCACCCATTGCTGTCCCTCTGACTTGAAGAAAAAAGTCATTATTGAATAAAAAAAAAGTTCTTGGTCAGGACAAGTTTTGCCATCTCTGTAAGAAATTCAGTGGGTGGGGAACATTGGGGTCGAGTGTCCAGAAAAAACTTTAGCGCTGTCAGGCCAATGTCGTGGGGTATATTAGTATAAAGACTGGTGACGTCCATGGTGATCAAAAAAACTTCATCTGCCCCCAAGTCAACTTGTGCAAGCGTTTCAATGAAATCCCCAGTGTCTTTGAGATAGGAGGGTAGGGCCTCCACAAGGGGTCTCAGGTGCGCATCAACGAATTGGGAGAGACATTCTGTTAGTGTTTCCCAACCACTGTGCCGCGGCACACTAGTGTGCCGTGAGAGATAGTCAGGTGTGCCGTGGAAAATTCTTGTTTAAATTAAAAAAAAAAAAAAACGAATTCATTATTATCAGCAAATAATGCCAATATGTCATCCAGTCTACTGTTGACTGGCGTCCTAATCATGTAATAATTCCTTATCACTAGGTGGCAGCAGCAGGTAGCGAATTGCATTGTAGTAGCTGTCAAAAGAAGGCAATGAATGCAGCGAGCTCGAGTCAATACAAAGAGAGTTACATTTCATTTGGATTTAGGACTACCGGTACTTGTACGTGGGATGCAACGGCACCGATTCCATTGTGCTTGGTATGTAAACGAAACACCCTTCACAAAACAAGAGTGCATACGATTTTGTTGGCCTGCGTAAGCAGACAGAGAACCAAGCAACATTTATGAGGGAAAAGGTAAACGAGAGAGCCCTTACAGATAGCTAGCTGAACTTGTAGCTAAATCAAAAAAAAAGTCACACAGTGGCAGAGACGCTACCTGCCTGCAAAGCTATTGTAAATGAGATGCTTGGACCTGAAGCGGTTAAAGAAATAGCCAAAGTCCCTCTCTCAAATAACACAATTTTCAGACATTGATGACATGTCTGCTGACATCGAAAGTGTGGTTTTGGAAAAGATCTGTATCCGTGAGAAATTTATGTTGCAACTTGACAAGGCTGCGCAACTGGACATGCGCAACTCCTGGCCAATGTGCGTTTTGTGGATGGAGACGCAATCAGAGGAAACATTTTGCAAGGCATTGAACAGAGATTGATATTTATACATGCATATTCATATTGTAACAGTGAAATCTTTCCTAAATATCATTGCTACTGTCAGAATAAGCATTATTTTCTGTATTCCTGCTAATAGAATGCTTTTGGACAGAATAACAATTTGTAAATAGTAGACCTAGGCCTACTTTGAAGTTTATAGCTTCCTTAAGAAGTGGACACGTTAAGTGCACTTTTTATTTGAAAGAGGAAATATAAAAGCTGATTTTAAAAAATACATTTTGTGTTTATTTGATTGCTATTCAAGACACAGGGTTCCCACACGTCCTGGAAAACCTGGAAAACCTGGAAATTTAGAGATGTGTTTTCAAGTCCTTGAAAGTCCTGGAAATTCACCAAATGTCCTGGAAAAAAATATTTGTCCTGGATTTTTTTTCCTTCAACTTTTTCCCGATTTTGTTTGTGGTATAATTTTTACTCTTCTCCGAGTCTAGACATGACGATTCAATTTATATCCACCTATTGAATACATTATTGTCTACACACACACACACACACACACACACACACACACACACACACACACACACACACACACACACACACACACACACACACACACACACACACACACACACACACACACACACACAGTTTGGCTAGTTGGCTTGCTGAAAAGTCGCTAGCTGATATCATGGCGTTATATATCTCTCGAAAACCTGCTTACGGTCATAATAGGCCTACAAATAGGCAGTGCTAGCACTTCCTTACAAAAAATTGTACTGCTATCTTTTTTGGAGATCAGAGCTTTCAGTCTCACTAGCCACTTTGAAAGCTAGTTTGATCTTTGGTGTGACAAATCACAGTAGTCGCATCAATTGTTTGTATTCAAGAATATTCCAGAGAAAAATAAACAGGCAACAAAACTGGCTTGCAGAAAGACAGAAACCACTGGCCACAATGGTTGGTGAGCAAAAAAGTCAAAGTCAAGTCTTGTGGAGAATGCATTTAAATCCAAGTACACTAATTTTTGCGATAAGAGAGAGACTATTAAGGTATTAATTTCTGAGATAATGTGAGTTTACATTGCACTTTCATTTAATTCCGAATGAACGTTTTGTGGATCAGAAAGCATTTCAATTGAACAGAGGCTGCACGTGCTGGGCTTGCGAAATTTGACATAGGGGTGTGGTCGCCAAGCTCCAGCAGATTCCTACTAGCGGGACAGCTGGTGATCTTCAACCGCAACCCAGGTCAATACCTTTGGACAAAGAACATAGAATGGATAAGAACGCTTATTCGCAGGAAATTGCATTGGCCACGGTGTAGTACGGGGGCGTAGCCCGGGGACACCATGCGCAGTGGTTGCAAGGCCATGATCGATAAAAATTGTGACACTGGACTCCGCAATTTGAATTGCATTGTGGGTGCAAGGAACTGCTGCTAGTTCCGGCCCTGTCAAAATAGGATGTCCTGTCGTCAATGTTCAGTTTGTGGTTAAATTACAGCTGTCATTCAGCCTTAATTACAGCTGACACAAATTCACTATGTCCTATGACCTGTTCCACACTCCAGCCCTGGCGGTAGTGGCTTTGCATTTTACCTTGCCGCCAGTAATAATGTGCATTGGATAAGAAGTATCACTCAATGGAAAATGCATTGGGTTAGGTGGGGTCCGAGGACATTGCTTAAAGACACTGTGCTCATGGTCAGTGGGTGCAACGCCATAATGGATAAAATCTGAACTCTGTAACTTCGCAAAATTGGTCAAGAGAGGAGATCCAGTTGTCAGTGTTTAATGTAATCCCTCCTATCACTAG
>NW_026946082.1:188547-193547 GCF_034702125.1 Engraulis encrasicolus
AGAGGGTGGGTGTGGTCTCTGATTATTGACTGTGCAAGACGTGTGACGACTTTGAGGTTGAGTTCAGTTAGGTTGTGTGTGGGGTGTCGAGTGATTTTGTATGCAGTGTGTGATCTTAGTGAGTGAGGCTTCATATTTTCTAATCATGGAAATATCATTAGCAGACTATCGAGAGAGAGAGAGAGAGAGAGAGAGAGAGAGAGAGAGAGAGAGAGAGAGAGAGAGAGAGAGACTTTACATTACATTACATTAGCAGACACCTTTGTTCAAAGTGACTTACAAGGAGCAATTTAAACAAGAACAGGGTAAGGCACAGTGTACAGTTGCAACACTGATAGCATTGTCCTACAAAGAGTAAAGAAGATGACAATACATTAAAGAGTAGCAAAAAGTAAAAAAGACCTCAAGGTGCAGTGTACAGTTGCAACACTGACAACATTGTCAAACACAAGACAATAGAAGCAACATTAAATAATAGGAAGGTAACAAGGGAAATTGGATGATAAGCAAGACATCTAGGCGCAGTGTACAGTTGCAACACTGGCAACAATGTCCAACACAGTGATAAAGAAAAACATAAGTAAAGGATTTAACCCTCTGAGGTCTAAGGCCTTTCAGAGGCTTTTAGGCTGCTTGCACCACCCTGACATTTTCAAGTATTTTCAACTAACAGTAAGCATCTATGCAAAAGTGAAATATATGGTTGTATACTGAAAAGCCTGACAATAAATAATCTGAAAGAAAATTGGATGTCATACAAACATGTTTTATTTAAATTGAGTATAAACACAACTGTACAAAAATAGGTTTCAGAGGTCTTCAAAAAGTGCAAGAAAACACACAATAAATATATCTAGCCAAGACTTTTGAAGTTTGAATCTTGTAAACAAATGTGTTGGCTGCATAAAAGTAAAAAGGGCATTTAGAAATGTTTTGTTGTTTTCATACAAAATGCAAAAAAGAAACACTATGTCAGGCCACTGCCTGTCTCATTTGAATACTAATGAGATAGGTGTGAAAAACCTCTAATGGCCCACACCCCCCTGTCAATCTCCATGTGCTCTGATAACACACCCCCCTGTCACTAGCTTTGTCCTGTGGTCAAGTGAGCAGCATGGCTGTGTTTACCCTAGCTGAAAGGGGCGTGTTGTCACCTCTGAATAGCCACTCAAGCACCGGTACTTTACATGTGAATAGCTATAGGTGTGGCTGCTACAGGCAGAGAGTACAGAATATGCGAAGATTTCTTTTCACTTTATATATATATATATATATATATATATATATATATATATATATATATATATAAACTTTATTACAGGCTCAGGGCCCAATAGGCAGACACACAACATATACATAGAAATAGAATGTGCAGGAAAAAGAAGAAATAATAATAATAAAACAGCAATGATGCCAAAGCATATACAAACTATGTCATGACAGTCTTAAAAGGCAGCCATACCAATGTTTCCACATATATGATTGGTATCGGACAGAGCTATATCTGGCACTTGTGAGCATCATTATAATGCAGTTTTCAGACTTATCCAAACGGCACATGAACTTAAACATTAGGTTCCTCAGGAGAGCCTGTAAAGTACATAGTCCTGAGTCACAAAATAGTTTACTAGCACTGCAACTCCTGGGCTTTTTCAGCAATATCCTCAGGCAGTCATTATATGCTACTTGGAGTTTACGCATTGTCTCTTTTTTATAGTTGATCCACAATGGAGCTGCATACATAGGACTACAGTAGGCACGAAACAAGCTTACTTTCACATCATCAGGACAGTAATGAAATTTTCTTACTAACATGTTAGCTTGTGCATACAACATTCGTCTCTGCCTATACATGTCAGCATCATCCTCCAGCTTGTCAGTGATGATGTGCCCAAGATATTTTATACTGCTTGATACACATATTGGTTGCCCTGACAGGTAGAACGTTGGAAAAGGCACTTTATGATCCTCCTTGGTTCTACATATCAACACAACACTCTTTTTTGCATTGTACTGCACATCAAACTCAATCAAACTAAATTGGGCCAGCTATATAATTTATTTAATATATATATATTTGAAATCTGGAAGGTCTGAGGTTTCTAATGGTGTAACTTATATGTTTCAATGACAAAAACTCAGAGTTACAGATTTGTTTTTGGAGACATGTCAAATTGCCCTCTCAAGGGCAATTAGACCTCTGTGTGTTAAAAGGATGTTAAAAGCAAATTAGGATCAAGGAAGGGGAACTCGCACACCTTTTATGCAGATGGAATAGTGTCCTTTTATTGCATGTTTCGAAAATAAAAAAGTGCTACCCAAGTGAACAGTGCAGACTAGGGACGGGAAGATTCACCGATACGTATCGGAAAATCGATACGACCTGTACGGTACGGTTGCAGCTATTTGCAAACGTCTGCATCGGTAAGAAATGCAGATAAAATCGAGATACATCGTACCTTGACTGTCAGCATCGGTACAAATCGGAAAATATCTCTTAAAACTTTTTAGAAACTGTCAATTTCAGGTTTTGTTCTCGTGCGCAACGCACATCATCTTGCTCTGATTCAGACCGCCTTTCCATCTCTATTGCGAGGAGGCGTGACCAAGCAATCAGTATTTTCCTTTGAGTAAAAGCGGCGGGTTACCAGCAATGTGGAGCACATTTTGTTGTTACATACAGCGAGTTTTCTGATCATCCGGTGACTTTTTAAATGAAAGTTTCTAGCGACCATCTTCTGCGAGTCTGGAAGACGTGTGGAGAGAGTACTCGCTTCACTATTTGAGTTGATAGGGTAGTCTACCGTGCAGCACAAACAACAAGAGAAAGTTGTCTGCCAACATGCTGCAGTTTCCGAATGACAGCAGCATAAGCATAGTCAGCGCACGAGATACAAAAAAACATAACCGTGTTGGGAAACGTTACAGAGCCTGTGCATTCGTGTTAAGTCCATTGTTCATGCAGTAAAAAAGAAGTGAAGTCGCTAAGTTGGCATCATTGCTTAGGAGCCTGTTATATTTAGCTCTCGTGCTGGACACACACAGTCTGATTTGCTGCTCGTGCAGATTGTCCATGAAGTTTAAAAAGTCCCGTTGAAAAGTACACTATTCCAACACTTCAGTCCAGTACGCACGTTATTTCCCCCTTCTGATATTAACCCCATTCCCAAAATCTACTTAGTAAATTGTTCTAATTTGGATCAATTGTGGTTGATAAGTTGTTCAGAGCTTACCTGTAAATGTAGTTAGCCTATAACATGTCCAGGTCAATATTCCAACATGATCAGAAGCTCTGTGGTTTTCTCATTTTTATTTAAAAAAGAGATATAGCCTACTGTAATTGGCATGGTATTCATTGTATTGTGTATTTTTTTCTTTTTCTCTGCTCAAAGCAATGTGCCCAAGCCAAAATGAGTTCTCACTGCTCTCTGTATGTTTTCCAGTATAGGCTATTTCAAAAGTAATATGCACAGCCAGGGCCGCTGCTAAGGTTTTGTGGGCCTAGGCATAACTGGTTAGGAGGCCCCCTCATAAGTAAATACTACTACTGCTACTAATAATAATGCTAATTACTGTATTCACAATTACAGTTTGTCTGAAAAATGATGGCCCTTTTGATAACTAACAAAAATGTTTTCAAATGTAATGAAATATTTTTTCATGATGTTTTTAGTCAGTCTCAATTTAGGAGGTCACAATTTTGGGGGCAAAGTGGTTGAGGTTCTAAAAGCGCTCTGTTTACTCTGCTTATGCCTAACGGCAGCCTTGTGCACAGCCTTTAATATCAATTTGATATTTTAATCTGTTCTGTATCGCATCGTATCGTACCGAATCGCACTGCATCGCATGGCATTATAATTGTATCGCGCCATATCGAACTGCATCGCAGTAGGTAGGAGAATCGTATCGTATCTTACCACTGGTAATTTCATGAATCGTGAATGTATCGTATCGTTGCCATGTGTATCGAGATGCATATCGTATCGCTTTGATGATGAAGATTCCCATCCCTAGTGCAAACGTTTCGGTCCCATTCAGACCTAGCCTGGTCCTGACCATCCCATAATACTACCATTTCATTTCGTATTGATGGTCTGGCATTTGTTTGCTCTGAAGCGATTGTAGGAAGCAGGAAGTTTGCACTCAGTTATGGTTTGAAATTATTGGACACCTCTGGTGTCGCTGGCAGTTACTCAACAACAACATAGCGCAGACCAATGGCTCTGGCGCAGATGTGTACGTCATTGTCACGAGCGTCCTCCCCCTTTCATCCCCACGTGGGGGGCGTATTCGATTATTGGCTGTTTTCTGGGGGGGCGTTGCGATCAAAATTCTACTGCTCCAGGCACTCCACAGAGAAGCACGGCCAGACTACAGTAGTGGAGCCAATCCTTTGGCGGAAGTACGTAGGATGGCTCGCGAGGCTAATTCAGACCATCCTCAGTGCAAACATTGAAAATAAAGACACGCCCTTATATAGGCCAGGTAAAGCCACGTACACAGAAGACAGGTAGTAAGCCTGCAACCTAGCTTGAAATGCCTATAGGTTAGGGTGTATGGATAGAGACATCCTGCCATCAGCATCCTTCCCATAGTATGCTGGATAGACTAGTGTCATTGTCCAGTCAGATTTTTTTTATCATAGAGGGCGAACAGAAATAAAATAAAAATACATGAAATAAACATGAAAAAAGAAAAATAAATATAAAAATTAAATGTAGTCATAAGACAATGGCGCAAGAATTAATATGATCGCAGGGAATTCATAGATAGCAAGTCAAATCAAAATCATCATTTAGTCATTTTGGTTGCAGTGTTTTTAAATAGAAAATTCACCTGGCTTCACATCTCAGCAAAGACTGGCTGGTACAGCTGCTTCTGCGACTGGGGACAACTCTGTCAATGCCAATGATTCTAAGATCATTGGCCGAATGGTTGATCACATTGAAGTGTCTTGCGACTGGCGATTTGGGGTCCCCCCGATTTATTGCGCTCCGATG
>NW_026946082.1:206047-218547 GCF_034702125.1 Engraulis encrasicolus
TGTATAGATCTCTCCAGGATGTTGCTTTTTGTTTGCAACTTCACACGCCGCACAGTTCCACTGAAGTCAGGTAGGACTTCTACAATTCTTCCCATGGTCCATGTGTTGCGCGGCGATGAACTGTCAACTACGAGCACCACGTCTCCAGGTTCAAAGTTCCTTTTTTGTCTTGTCCACTTCTGGCGTTCCTGGAGGAGAGGGAGGTATTCGCGAGTCCATCTGCGCCAGAAAAGATCTGCAAGATATTGTACTTGCCTCCAGCGCTTTCTTGCGTATAGATCATCCTGGTTGAAGATTCCTGGTGGCAGGTTAGGCTGGGTCTTCATCAACAATAGGTGGTTGGGGGTCAGAGGTTCTAAGTCGTGTGGATCATTTGACACGCTGGTTATGGGTCGGCCATTTATTATGCTTTCAACCTCACAAAGAAGCGTTTGAAGGCTGTCGTCGGTGAGGGTCCGTTCCTTAAGCAGAGCGCTAAGAATCCTACGAACTGAACGGATCTGCCGCTCCCAAGTCCCTCCTTGATGAGATGCAGCGGGGCTATTGAAAATCCACTTGATGCCTTTCTTTTGCATTGTTTTCTCAATGTCTGATTGGTTCAGGTTTTCCAGTGCCTCTCTCAATTCCTTCTCGGCACCAACAAAATTGGTGCCATTGTCGGATCGCATTATGGAGACCTGTCCTCTTCTGCTTATAAAGCGTCGAAGGACATTGATACAGGCACTTGTGTCCAGACTGTCAGCCACCTCGAGGTGCACTGCTCTGATGGTAAGGCAGGTAAACATCACACCATACCTTTTGACAGTGCCCCGGCCCCGTTTCACGTCAAATGGGCCGAAGAAATCAATTCCAACATTGGTGAATGGTGGCTTGTCTGGTACAAGACGATCTTCCGGCAGAGGTGCCATTTTCTGTTCACCAGCTCGTTCTCGTCGTCTTCTGCAAACTGTGCATTTGGATATGAGCTTTCTAATGGCGGAGGGTGCTTGTGGGATCCAAAACTTTCCTCTCAACTGAGCTAACATGTAGTTGCGCCCACAGTGACCGATCTGCTCATGAATGTCACTCAGGATGAGAGTTGCAACTCTTGAATGTTTGGACAGTATCACAGGATGTTTTGTGTCCCATGGCATGGCAGATTTAGCTAGCCGGCCTCCTACCCTCAGAATGCCATCTTTCAACATGGGATCGAGGTTTTGCAGCTTGCTGCTTATCTTGACAGGCTTACTATTGCAGAGTGCATAGATCTCATCAGGAAAGCTTTTGGCTTGGCTGTACCGGATGATTTCTGCTTCTGCCGTTGTCAGCTGTTCCAAGGTAAGTGCTTTCTTTTTCATGGTACTCCTGTACCTTTCCATGCTTTGTTGCACAAGCAGCGTCTGCTTCACTGGATCCTTTTCTGTTTGACTGATCTCACTTTGAAACTCTTTTCTTTTGTTTTTCAGGTTGATCAATACTTCTCTAACTTTCAGAATCCATGCAGTCGCCCTCTTCAGTCGATCCCAACTGTCATAGTAATCAAGTAACTTGTTCATACAATCAAGCTTTTCTTCCGATGTGATGGTGTTTACTGTGACACTTTTCACCTCTGGGTCATTCTGCATGTTCTGATTCAGGTTGTCTGGTCTCTGTGGCCATTCACTTTCTGGCTGTGACAGGAATTCTGGGCCATTTATCCAGTCTGTATCCTCCATTAATGCTTTGGCTTTCATGCCCCTGGTTGACTTGTCAGCTGGGTTCTGCGACGTCCTGACGTACCTCCACTGAGATGGTTTAGTGGCCTCTCGTATGAGTGTGATTCTATTTGCCACGAAGGTCTTGTACCGGGCTGTCTCACTCTCGATGTACTTCAGAACCGTCGTGCTGTCAGTCCAGAAGATTGATGGCTGAAGTGGTATCTGCATTTCCTCTTGCAGCATCCTATCCACCTTGACTGCAACCACCGCTGCTGTCAACTCCAGCCTTGGCACGGTGATCTGCTTGAGTGGGGACACTCTAGACTTCCCCATTATCAGGGAACAGTGGATTCTGCCTTGGTCATTCTCCAGAACGAGGTAAGATGCCGTGCCATAGGCAACCTCGCTCGCATCAGAAAAATGGTGTAACCTGGCAACGACTGTGGTTCCAAAGGCCTGAGGTTTGACACATCTTCTGATGCTGAAGCCTGAGAGGAGACTGAGATCTTCCAGCCACCTACTCCACTGTTCTGTCCGTGAGTCACCGATCTCTTCATCCCATCCTACCTTTTCTTTACACAGGTCCCTCAGTAGAAGCTTAGCAGGGAGTATCAATGGTGCCAGGAAGCCAAGAGGGTCGTAGGTGGAATTTACGACGGAAAGAACACCTCGTCTAGTCTTGGGCTTGTCCTGTGGCTGGAAGCTGTATGTGAACACATCATCCTCTGTACACCATTGTACACCGAGAGCTCGTTCTGTGGGCAGAATGTCCTGCGTTAGGTCGAGGTCTCTCAACTCATTGGCTCGGAGTTCTTCAGGAATGGAAGACAAACTAAAGCAAACTAAAGAAGGCAAGTGCTACACCCTCCATCATGACAACATTCTACAGAGGAACCATAGAGAGCGTCGTGTCCAGCTGCATCACAGTGTGGGGAGGAAGCTGCACGGAGAAAAACAGGAAGACACTCCAGCGTGTTGTGAACACAGCGAAGAAGATCATTGGAGTATCACTCCCCTCCCTGCAGGACATTTACACCGCACGCCTCACCCGAAAAGCACTGATGATCATCAAAGACACAAGCCACCCTGCACACAAACTGTTCAGCCTCCTGCCCTCTGGAAAGAGGTACAGGCGCCTCCGTTCCCGTACCACCAGGCTTGCAAGCAGCACGATGCATCAAGCAATCAAGATACTGAACACTCAACCCACTCTCCCTTCACTGTCAGCCTCTAGCCAGCCAGGCCACTGACAACGCCCCCCCCCCTCATCCCCACCACCATATCTGCGACTGAAACATTCCACCTGCACTACTACATCTGTGACTGAACTTTCAACCTGCACTAACTCAAAACATACACATGCACACACACACACACACACACACACACACACACACACACACACACACACACACATACACATACACACAAGCACACTGCACTTTCTGCACTAAACCCAAACATACACACACTGACACACAACTCATACTCACACACATACACACACACCATCACACACACACACAGGTACACACACACAGACGCACACCGCACTTTCTACCTGCACTAAACACACACACACACACACACACACACACACACACACACACACACACACACACACACACGCACACAAAACACATACAAACACACACACACACACACATACTGCTGCTGGTGTATTTAAAAAAAAAAAAAAAAAACCTTTTTTAATTATTTATTTTCTTCAAATGCTACTATTACTATGTCAGAACGCTATAAAGGACTTTTAGAAAAAGCACAACAAAATACCTCCTCTTAATGTATGTTCTCTACAAGTCTTCTGTTGTCCAGTCTTGCACTTTAAATGTCTGTATGAGCAATGTCTACGTCCATACTGTCTATGTCCATGTATGAGTACTGTCTATGTCTATACTGTCTATGTCCTTACCTAGATTAGTCTATGTCTGCATGGGAGAGCAAGAAACGCAATTTCAAATTCTTTGTATGACCAGTGCATGTAAAGAAATTGACAATAAACTTGACTTGACTTGACTTGACTTGACTTGACAAGACTCTCCTGCTGTTGCTGACCCACTTGGCGAGGGTAAAGCCCCCTTCAGCGCACAGGTTTCGAAGATTCTTCACCAAGAAGACTGCTTCCTCCTCCGTTGCCACCGACTTCAGACAGTCGTCTACATAAAAATTACGTAGAACCGTTTCCACGGCTTCCGGGGCTGTGGTGCCTCTTAGATCTTCTGCTGTTCGTCGTAGCGCATAGGACGCAACACTAGGGGAAGACGTCGCTCCAAAAAGATGCACCATCATCCTGTATTCTTTCACAGGTGCGCTAAGATCACCAGCCGGCCACCACAGAAACCGCAACAGGTCAGCATCTGTCTCTGGGACTCGCACCTGATAAAACATAGACTCTATGTCCGCCATCACAGCTATTGGTTCTTCTCGAAACCTCACTAAGGCACCAATGAGCGTGTTGGTTAGGTCAGGTCCCTGCATCAGCTGACCATTGAGCGACACATCCTGGAAGCTGGCGTTGCAATCGAAAACGACCCGTATTTTCTTTTTCTTCGGGTGGTATACCCCGTGGTGTGGGACATACCAAACCCTGCTGTCGTCACGGGCGAGCTGGTCTTGAGGAACTTCCATGGCGTAGCCTTTTTCAAGGATACTCTCCATAAACCCTTTGTAGTCCTCCAGAAACTTTGGGTTCTTCACCAGCTTTCTCTTTAGACCAGAAGCTCGCTGTTCGGCCACACAGCGGTTGTTGGGCATTTTCACACCCTTGTTTCTCAGAGGGAGCCCCACACTG
Source organism: Engraulis encrasicolus (assembly GCF_034702125.1). Taxonomy (NCBI): domain Eukaryota; kingdom Metazoa; phylum Chordata; class Actinopteri; order Clupeiformes; family Engraulidae; genus Engraulis; species Engraulis encrasicolus. The sequence continues at coordinate 210,533 of NW_026946082.1, forward strand.
TAATGTCCATCAGTAAACTTGGTTGTGCTTTGCACTGATTCCATGAACAACTTGTCCTCTTGTGACATTTCCTCTTTATCATCATATTGACGTTCTGGAAAATCTGTGTTATATTGCTTGATAAGGAGCTGTTCTACTTCCTCAACTGCAATTCGGTTTACACTGTAAGAGGTTGTCTTGACTTCAGCCAGTGGTTTTTCATTCGTCACTGTACCATACACCATCCAGCCGAGAGCTGTCTTTACAGCAGAGGGTCCTTCCTCTTGGCTGTTAATTACATGCGACGGCTCCATTGCTTTAGAGTGGTTGGCGCCAATGAGAAGGCCAACACTTGCATCGATACATGGGAGAATCACCTCATTCAGGTACGACCATTTCTGTAGATGTTGCTGACTGGGGATGTTCTTTCTCTGCACAGGGATGTTGCTGTGAGTGAAAACTTGGGGTAGCCGCAAGTACTCTTCTCCATCAAGACTACAAACTTCAAGGTCTGTGAGCAGGTAGCTGTTGATCACTTTTTGTTCATCTGCTTCGCTCTGACCCATTGTGTTCAAGGAGATTTGAATTGGCTTTCCCTTCTCATTCAGCCTCTTTCTAAGGTCCTCCGTACAGAACGTGGCTGTACTCCCGGGATCCATGAACGCGTAGGTCTCTACGGATCTTCCACTGCTGCGGGACTTCACCTTCACAGGAATTACAGGTAGTAGACAGTCTGTTTCTCCGGCCCCAGTGTAGCCACACATTTCTTTCTTAACAGGACTTGGAGTCGCAGACGTCTCTTCCTTCTGAGTATCACCCTGTTCCGGCACAGAAGTTGCATTCTTAGCTCCTTCATTCTGATGAAGAATGTCTGGGTGTTTTCGTGAGCACTGTTTGCATACTGTCTTGTTCTTACAGTTCTGGCTTATATGACCTTGTCTCAAACACCCGAAACATAGTCCCTTTGACTTTAAAAAGTCAATACGTTCCTGGTTCGCTTTCTCTCTTATCTTATTACAAGTTTCCAAGGTGTGGTTTCCTTGACAAAAGAGACATGGAGTTTCAAAAGAAATTCCTGTTTTGGATGAGCTTGCTTGCTTCGGTGTTGCAGCTGCACTTTTCTTTTCCACCGCCACATTGGTTGCGAAGCTTGCTCCTTTTGCACCACTCTTAACCACTTTCACATTGTCCTTGCTTTTTCCTGCAGGTGGTGGGTTTGTACCTTGGAGGTCTCAAAGAGTGGATCCGTGGCTACCTTAGACTGTCGGTCAATGAAGGCGACGAGGTCAGCAAATCTTGCTCTGAGCCCTCTCTTCTCCTTGATTTTAAATGCTTCATTGCGCCAACTGTCTCGCATCTTGAAAGGCAGTTTGGATACCACCATCCTCATATTTGTAGGATTGTCCATTTCCTCCATCAGCTCCACATCTTGCATCGTGTTGCAACAACCAGTTAGGAATAAGGCATAGGTCTTAAGTGCTTTTCCGTCTTCAGCCTTTATTGGTGCCCACTTTAAAGCTTTATCGATGTAAGCGCTTGCAATCACCAACTCATCTCCATAATGTTTCTTTAGGAGCTCTTTGGCTTCTTTGAAACCCTTGTGTGATGGCCTGTGTTCGCAGCTTCGAACAAGCTCCTGTGGTTCTCCTGCAGTAAACTGTAGTAAGTAGTACAACTTGTCTTGTTCACTGTCCGTCTTCTGTTCAATAGCTTGTTCGAAAGCTCTTGTGAAAGATCTATAAGTAAGTGGATCACCCTTGAACACTGTTACTTCTTTGTCAGGAAGCTGAGCGCAGCGCTGTTGCTTAACAAGCATCTCTGTAATAGCGTTTTGGTTTTCCATTACTTTCAGAAGGCCACTCATGCTTCCATCGTGCTGTTGCCCTGCAGTGTTTACTGTAGCAACCTGACGTCTTGCATCTTGCAATGGCCTGAGTGATGCCTGGCTTCTATAAGAAGGCCTGCTCTGGGTGAGAGGGACAGGATTTTCCTCTTCCTTCACTCTTGCGCCACCTGCTGGACGAGAGCGCATGTAGCTACTCATGCCATCCTCTGATTTCTCATACTGTTTCAGTATTTTGACTTTTGTTCTTTTTTCTGCGATAGCTGCATCTAGATCCAACTTTTCTTTAGCCGCTTTGATGCGTACTTCTTCCATTTCTAGCTCTTGTTTCTTTTCCAGAATAGCAGCACGCTCTACTAGACCAGAGAGCTTGGCTTCTTCAATAGCACGAGCTGAGGCACGAGAAGACACAACAGTTGAGCGGCCAGTATGTGAGCCCTGCTTGGTCACTGGTCTAATGGACTTGTGGCTCGCTTGTGACACACTATCATCAGGGTGTATCTCCTCCTCATCTTGTGTTTCTTGATTTGCTTGTTGTAAGCTCAATGTTTCCTGCTCCATCCAATTTTCAGTTTCTTCAGTAAACTGTCTGATAACAATCATTTTAGGCTCAAACCAGTTGTTAATATCTGCCTCTTTCTCATCTTCAGGTAAAAGTTCACCTACCTGTTCAGTGATTTCAATAAAGTCTTGGAGAACTGGATTAAATTCGTCCTGCATTATTTCTTTCACTGTTGGCAAATTATCAGCTAATGTGATTAAACTGGTAACTTCCCTCCTTAGAGTTGTGAGTCGAGATAGATATCCTCTTCTGGTGCCAAGTAGTCTGTGCAGTTTTTCCTCAATTGCCTTCTCAGTTAACTTGACTGTCCGTTTGATGTCTGATTCATCAGTGCCAACTGTTTCAACATTGCCTTCTGCCATATTTCTTTATTTAATAAAGCTGTGCGCAAACTGTGTGCATATGAATCAAAGTATTCCACTAACACCTTTCTTCATCCAATAAATGCTTCACAATATCCAAAACACACGGAGCTTTCAGTAATTTCGGTTTCAGGCTTCCATTAACAAGTTAGCATGAATCTGCAAGTCACTGGGTAGCTAATAGCATTAGCTTCTTGGCTCAAAACTGCAAGTCATTCAGCAGCTAGCTAGCGTTAGCTTATTGGCTTCACTTAGCTTCAAAACTAGCACAGTATGTGGATTCCTTCCATTTAGCAAAACGATCTTTAATGGCAATTCGTCCTTTGACATTTCCAGAGACTGTCCTTTTTCATATGTTAATTCGGAAGGCTTACCACCTCGTTTGCTTTGAGTGAATCCTCTCCAGAGTGATGCTCCAATCTGGCAGACCGTTCAGAGGTGTTAACTGCTGGTTGGCTCCTTTGTTAGCATCCAAAAAGTTCGGTTTTCAGTCTCTCATGGTCCATCCGTGAGCAGTTTTCTTACTAAATGTAGTGGCAATCTTTCTTCAGTTTCCAAAATACCACTTAGAGCTGCAGACACAGTAATTTCTTCACGCGCACGACATGACAAGTTCTTAAAGTTTAGGTGTCTTTATATGAAATAAAAAGGTTACAAATCACTTACGGACGGTAAGAAAACTTTATGCTCCCGTGCCTTACGCAGCTCTCACTAAAACTGGCTGCACGTTCTCAGTTACGTCACTCTAAAGGAGCGTCATCATTAATTATTTATATCAATAATCATTTTCTTAGAATTACGAAATACACAATGGCATGAATTAAGAACAAAATAAAATACAAATAGCAAATATAAATTGCAACTAAGAAATGTACATAATTTAAGCAAATTATATCTTTTCTGCATAATGGCTCTTACAGGTAGCCTTATGTCAACAATTAACACAGTGTAACATGATTGTAACAACCGTTAGCCTATAATGAACCCAGAAGTTGCTCAAACAGTTTCAGGTCTAACGATGAACCTGTTCTGTAGAATGTTTGGGAAACAGCGAGAGGATTCATGTAGGTATGTTTGGGAAAACGTCGGCCTCCTGATGAAATATGCAGCGCGCCAAATCACATGTGTACAGACGGCGGCATGGAACAGAACAGCGGTCATGGCCAGGGAGGGGAAAAAAACTTTGTGGGAGAATTCCAGCAAATCTGCCACTTATAGCCTTCTGCACAGCAATAATAACAGGGTGCACAGTAATGTCTTATGCGGCGGTAAACAGGATTGTGTTTAATGACACCTCCAGAAAAGTGTTATTAGCCTACTTACACGGATACAATCTCCGACCCAAAGAAGCAGTTTTCACTCACAATACCAGTGTAATACGATTTGATAATGTCTTGCAATGATAGTTGGGCTTTATTATCGGTCTTAACAGTTTGAAAACACACATGAACTAATTACAATCAGTACTAATGGAGGACAAATGACCGGAGATGCTGAGTTTTCCAAGTAAGGAATCTGAATGAATCGCTTCCTGATGACTGCAAGTATGTTCAACTGTTGCGCTGGGAGACGCACAGTTAAAGCGACAGTAGGCCTACACTTTTTAGTCCATGCGGTAAATTATGCTCTCGGCATGGTAATCTAATTATTTTAACTTTCCTACATAGTATTCATACTTTTAAACATTTTTAAATGTTTGGTTTAGCTTACTGTGGAATGTTCATTAAAATGTGATTAAAAAAATAAAAATAATTATAACCGAAGCGTGACAGCCGCCAGTTCCACATGCCCCCCACCATCACCCCAGGACCTGCCCCCCAAAATGTCTGTGCACGCCAGTGCCATTTGCTGTTGGTGAGAGAAGGACTAGATCATCTGCAAACAGCAGGAATTTGGCGTCAATGTTGTTCAGAGTGGGTCCTGTGGTGGTTGACATTTCTAGGATGGTCGCCAGCTCATTTATATATAAATTAAACAAAGTTGGGCTTAGAGGGCAACCTTGCCTCACGCCGCACTCTTGGGGGATATAATCTGTTCTTTTAGATCCAATTTTGATGGCACACTTAGCTCCTGAGTACATGGATTTTATAATATCATATGCTTTTCCCCCTACACCATTTTTCATTAATGTGTAGAATAATCCGTTGTGCCAAATGGTATCAAAAGCGGTTTTAAAGTCTACGAAACAAGAGAATAATTTGTTTCTGTTGTGGGTGTATTTTTCGATTAATGTGTGTAGGGTGTAAATATGATCAGTGGTGCGATGATTTGGTAAGAATCCGATCTGGCTTTTGCTCAAGATATTGTGCTTCATAAGGAAGTCCATGAGCCGTGAATTAATAATACTACAGAATAACTTCCCCAGGTTGCTGTTAACGCTGATGCCTCTGTAATTTTTAGGGTCAAATTTGTCTCCGTTTTTGTAGATTGGTGTAACTAATCCATGGTTCCAGATGTCAGGGAAATAACCCACACTCAGGACTAAGTTGAATAGTTTGAGAATAGCCCATCTAAATTTTTCACTCATACATTTTAGCATTTCATTTAAAATGCAGTCAGGCCCGTATGCTTTCTTTGACTTTAATTTGTTGATATGAGTGAGTAGGTCCTGTTCAGTGATTGGGAAGTCAAGTGGGTTTCGGTAGTCTTTGATTGTGTTTTCCAGATCATGCAGTTTGTGGATTATGTCATTTTGGTTCTTGTTTTGGTCAGATTGAACATTCTTGAATAGAGTTTTGAAATGATTAGTCCAGATGTCTCCATCTTGAATTACCATTTCTTGGTGTTTAGATTTTTTTAAATGATTCCAATTGTCCCAAAATGTATTTGTTTTTATTGACGCCTCAATCAGTGCCAGCTGGTTTTGTGTGTACTGAGCTTTCTTGTTTCTGAGTGTGCGTTTGTATAGTCTCAATGTCTCACAATATAGATGTCGAATTGATGTGTCATTTGGATCTCTATGTTTCTGGTTGGATAATTTGCGAATTTCTTTTCTTAATGACTGGCATTCAGCGTCAAACCAGCTGTCCTCCTTTTCAACTTTGGGTTTGGTCCTTAATCTCTTTAATTTGGCCTTTTCTGCTGTTTTTTTCAAATATTAAGCCAATTGTTTCCACAGCCTGGTTGACACCCTCTGTACTTAAAGGGGTATGCCACTATTTTGGGGCTTACTACAGTTAAAATCGCTAGCATGCTACATGGATACATTGACTTTCACTAGCTTAGCGACATATTCCCTCTTTTAACTTGTCTTAAAGCAAGACAACGCTTAACATGAAAAATAAGACACTTTACCACCTTTATAAACCCCAGCCAACGATTTTAACTGTAATAAGCCCCAAAATAGTGGCATACCCCTTAAAGGTATATGGAGTGTCTAGAAAGGTTTCCAGGAGAGCTTGGATGTGTTGGGTTCCTGTTGCTTTTATAAATTCTTCGTTACTGTTTTCAGCCCATCTGTATGACTTTTTAAAGTGAAACAGCTTACTGGGCTGTGATTTTAGGGTGTTGTTTTCTGACATTTTTATGAATATTGTGAGTTGGCTGTGATCTGATAGGGGTGATAGTGGTTTGACAGTGAATGCTCTAATTGACATAGGGTCTATGTCAGTTATGACATAGTCTACTGTGCTATTCCCAAGAGGTGAGCAAAATGTGTGTTTTCCAAATGTGTCTCCTCTAATCCTACCGTTGGCGACATACAGACCCAGGCTACGGCAGATTTGTAAAAGTTCCTTCCCATGTCTGTTTGCAACTGGATCACAATTTCTTCTGTGGGGATAAGCAGAGTGGTTAGTTTTATTTAAAAAACGGCAGATGTAGGAATTGCCATCAGCACTTATAGAATCATCCTCTGTGCCTGTACGTGAATTTAGGTCCCCGCAGAGGAGCACATTTCCCTGGGCCTGAAAATGGCTTGTTTCTGTTTCCAGAGACATAAATGTATCCTCTGTGTAGTATGGTGAATCAGCGGGGGGTATATAGATTGCACAGACAAAGAGGTCCTGTTGTGAAACAAATATATCTTTCTTAATCTTTAACCATATGTGGTATTTTCCCGTTTTTAAGATGCTGATGTGTTTGTCAAATTTTGATTTGTACCAAAGTATTAAACCTCCAGAGTGTCTTCCTTGTTGTACCGAACTAAGTTTTTGTGGTGGTAATATTATTTCCTTGTAGTTTGGGGGACAATGAGTGATAACATCTTTTTGCCAGGTTTCAAGTAATATCATTATATCTATACCTTTTATGCTTTCTTGGAATTCTAGGTTGTTACATTTTACGCCAAAGGCTGAGGAGTTCAAGCCTTGAATGTTCCAAGTGCTAATGGAAAGTGAGGCCATAGTAAATATCCACAACTAAATGTTCACAATGAAATAAACCTTTCATACTGCATACTAGTTAGATTGAAGTGTTGAATGTAGATAAAAGTATGACAGCAAAACACATTAAGTTAACAGTAGGTAAATGAACTTTTTTTTTTTTTTTTGGGTGTGTCCTAAGTTAGCTTGGAACAGATATACAGGAGCATTTGTTTGATCTCACCCATTTTTGGTGCTCCATGACCTTTCAGCACCTCTGCGTAGCTCGACTCCAGCGTGGTGGGCTCTGCTGCATGCTGGTGTTCCTGGTGCAACCAGGGGGTGGGGGGTTGTTGGGTTGGGGGGTGGTTTCCTGGTTTGGCATCGGGGTAGTGTTGGTGGTGGTGCCTAGGCGCTGGGGGCCAGTGGTTTGCACTGGAGGGATGGGGGTGGTCTGGCATGGGGCGTTGTAGGTCTGGCATCGAGGGTGTGTATGCTGGGTGTGTAGGTGGGGGGCCGGGTCTGGGACAAGGTGCTGGGCGCCAGTGGTTTGCTCTAGGGGGAGGGGGGTGGGCTGGCGTTGGGGTTTGCCGGTCTGGATTCGAGGGTGTGTATGCTGGGTGTGTAGGTGGGGGGCCGGGTCTGGGACAAGGGGGGTTCATCAGTGGAGGGGGTCTCGGAGTGTCGCTGTCCCTTCTGGTCGTCGATGGTGGGTGCTGTGTGTGAGCTCCCTTTGTCCCTGGGCGCAGGGGCTTGTGGATGGGTCCTGTTGGTCCATGGTGCTCTCTGGGAGGAAGCTGTGGCCGTGCTGTCGTGTTGCTGCGTGGAGGCGAGGTCTGCGAGCTGGTGTGTCCATCGGCTGCGGGTTGTCTGCCAAGTGCTGCATCCTTAAGCGCTTTTGCAAACTTCCCCACTGCCCTCCTACTAAGATGGCACTGGTCGTAGAGGTCGCGTGTGGAGATGTTGCA
>NW_026946082.1:223547-246047 GCF_034702125.1 Engraulis encrasicolus
TACAAGCGATTGAGGAGACAAGAATATGTCCGTACTGGCAGAAGGCAAAGCATTCAAGCATTCCCATTGGCTGTGGTCACTGACCTCTATACAGTCATTGGCTGTCGCGGCTTGTCGCCGAACCGCGTCATAGAAAGTTGAAAAGATTTCATTTCAGTGTGTGTGTGTGTGTGTGTGTGTGTGTGTGTGTGTGTGTGTGTGTGTGTGTGTGTGTGTGTGTGTGTGTGTTGACTGAGACATCCACTTGTTAAAACAGAGGAGTAAGGCCAGAGGGGTGTGTGTGTGTGTGTGTGTGTGTGTGTGTGTGTGTGTGTGTGTGTGTGTGTGTGTGTGTGTGTGTGTGTGTGTGTGTGTGTTTGTGTTTGTGTGTGTGTGTGTGTGTGTGTGTGTGTGTGTGTATCTGTGTCTGTGTCTGTGTGTTGAACATAATTTTTCTGTGTTTTGTGCTCTCTCTCTCTCTCTCTCTCTCTCTCTCTCTCTCTCTCTCTCTCTCTCTCTCTCTCTCTCTCTCTCTCTCTCTCTCTCTCCAGGCTTCGTGGCTGCAGTATAACAGCAGAGGGCTGTGCTGCGCTGGTCTCAGCTCTATCATCAAACCCCTCATCACACCTGACAGAGCTGTATCTGTATGGTAATAATCTAGGAGCCTCTGGAAAGGAGCAGATCAGAGCTCTACTCAGCAGACCAGGCTGTAAACTAAAGATACTCTACGACTGAACAGAAACAGTTTGGCCTTCAGCTGCAGAATGTGACAGGAGTGGATGTGGAGATGGTGGAGGTGGTGTGTGTGTGTGTGTGTGTGTGTGTGTGTGTGTGTGTGTGTGTGTGTGTGTGTGTGTGTGTGTGTGTGTGTGTGTGTGTGTGTGTGTGTGTGTGTGTGTGTGTGTGTGTGTGTGTGTGTGTGTGTGTGTCTACTGTATTTATCTCCTTTACATTCATTGTATTCTTCAGCTATGAACATCACAGCATGTATAATTACATTCATTATAAATCAGATGTATTCTTTAAATACTATTACTGCTGTGACTATGCATTCTCAGATGACTTTAGTGTGATTGTGTAACCATACATATAAGATGTCTTTGTGATTGTGTAACCATACATATAAGATGTCTTTGTGATTGTGTAACCATACATATAAGATGTCTTTGTGATTGTGTAACCATACATATAAGATGTCTTTGTGATTGTGTAACCATACATATAAGATGTCTTTGTGATTGTGTAACCATACATATAAGATGTCTTTGTGTTGTGCTTAAACATGGACTGTAAACATACAGTAATTGAAACAATAATAAACATATTTTCTGATCTGATTGGTGCATGTGGTTCAGTATTCTGTTATTGGCATTACAGTAGTTCACTGTAGTTCAGTATTCTGTTATTGGCATTACAGTAGTTCACTGTAGTTCAGTATTCTGTTATTGGCATTACAGTAGTTCACTGTAGGGCCAGTTTGTCTCAAGATGCTTTTTCAGCTCCCGTTTTCAAGTAGAAGATCCACCTAGCCTCGCATCTCAGGAGCGACTGGTTAGTACAACCGCTCCTGTGGTTAGGTAAAACTCTGTCGATGCCAACAGACTTGAGGTCACTGGCCGAGTGTTTTGCTTCATTAAAATGTCTCGCAACCGGCGATTTGGGGTCCCCTCTGTTAATAGCGCTCCGGTGCTCGTTAAAACGGTACTTGAAAACGTTACAACCTAATGGACTTAATGGTGACTTTGATTTAGCATGTTTCCTATAATGAATAATTTCTGCGGTATTTTGTCCAATGATGTTGTTGTTACCATCAGTACTCTTTTTTTCTTTACATTTATTATTAGTACTATTATTATTGTTATTATTTTCATTGTTGTTCAGCATTACCCCTTTTCAATTTTTTATTTTATTTTGTGTTTTTGTGAAAGGTAGAGTGTCGAGGGGTCTTGAAAATGGCACCAAAAATGTTCAGGAGGCAAAAACTGCGTCGACTGGGTTTTTATTTTTCTTCACACCAGGAGTGATATTTACAAAAGTGTCCCAAGAATCCAAAAAGGTAAGTATTCAAAAAGAAAAGTATTTACAAAAATATATATACAAAAATAATAACAAAAAGGTCAAAATCAAAATGTCTCTTCAGCAGAGAAAAATGCTTTGGCATAGCATATGACTACTCACAGGTAAGGTAACCTTCACCTACCGACCTCCTCGACTAACTGAAGAGTCGGAACTTTTATCCAAAAGTTTTCCCGCCCTGGCCACTGGACTAATCCATTATACAACATAAGCCAGGGGGGACTTACAAACAGAACTGAAAATAACTAAATAAACTCTATAAAACGGTACCAAACATATAATAACTAAATCAGGCCTTTAACACAAATTATAACAAATGAATGCATAAAGAAATAAAGCAACAAAAAGCAAAAATAAAGATAATTGTTTTTGCAGCGCGCAGCGCTGCCAATGAGCGAACTCCCCCATCCATAAATACACCCAGAAACATGCGCTCGGTTTCTCTCACCAAACCCAGAAGAGCTGCAACACTGCAGGTAAGTTTAAAACACTACACAAACCCTGGACGAAAGCAAGTAGACTTTAACAGTGAACACAATGCATTTAGGAAGTGGTATGCTTTGCAAACTTGATGAAAGGGAGTTGTGACAAATAAGCATTTCGCGGTAAACACTGTGTTTGTGTTTGATGTCGCTGTGCGAGGTGTATGGCGTGTGTGACTATGTGGAAGCGCTTAGCGTGTGTAAAGTGTTTGTCATGTCGCGGTTATCATGTGTGCACCCATGAGACTGCAAACATTAAAACAACACATCGCAAGATGTTTATAACAATGTCCCAACATAGAAATCAATGTTCAATGCGCGGCGTTTCAGCCGCGGGCTTAGGAGAGGTGAGAGAGGGGAAAGCGCTTTGGCGCCAATAAAGTTTAAAAGCGTCTGTCAGGACGCGGTGGTGACGCGCCCATAAGCCGCGTCATCACAGTTGTGTTTCCTTATACTCTCCCCCTTATAGTAGGCCATGACTGCATTTTGCCGGTTATCTATGACAGGTATCTATTGGTAGGATGTCTCCATCCACCTGTCCATCAACTTGTATCCAAGCTAGGTTGAACTACCTGTCTTCCGTGAACGTGGCCTTTACTCTATTTAAGGGCGTGTCTTTATTTTCAATGGTTGCACTGATGATGGTCTGACTGTGACCGAAACGTTTGCACTACACTTGGGTAGCACCTTTTTTGTTTTTCTAATGCAATAAAAAAATCAACATTGCATTCGGCAGAACGGTGTGCGAGTTCCCCTTCATTTCTTCAAGTTAACGACCCCAGACATGTGGAAAATAAAAATATGAAGAATGTCAAAAAAATAAGTAAATCCCCTAGGGAGCAACGGTCTTCATCAGATTCTCCTGCAGTAGGCGCATGCAAAAAAAAAAAGAAGAAAGAATGAAGAAAGAAAGAAAACAAAGTTCAGACACATCTGTGCATGCATCCCGAGCAGAAATAATAATAATAGTAATAATAACTAGATTGCATTTCCTCACAGAAAATGCTGGAGTATGCTTGCCCGTCTTGCATTCGTTGCCCTTCATGCATGCCTTGCCTTTCATGCATGAATTGCCCTTCATGCATAAGCTGCCCTTCATACATATGCTGCCCTTCATGCGTACACTGCATACAGTTAACCATCTATACATGAGCTAACTTCCTGTTTGGTATTTATCACATTGGCAAAAACACATTTTCACTAACGTTAGCGCCCCCCATTGACCGTATTGCACTGAATTTGGTAGGTACCCTCTGGGTGTACTGGAGATAATGTGTGAGAAATTTCGTTAAGATCTGTCAAGGCGTTGCTGAGATATGAGCTAACTTCCTGTTTGGATGGTGCGTTTGTCTTTGTTGTCAATTTTGATTGGCTGCTGTGCGCCGATGCTTTCAGCTATTGGTCTGTAAATTTCAGCATAGGTGCAGAATAGTCCAATGGTGGTCTGATAGAAATTGTAGGACGAGCAGACAAAAATTGTGGGCGGAGCTTCATTTTTATTGATTTTTGAATATGTCAAAATGGCGGGAAATCCATGATTGTAAATATGACATCATAGTATGCGTTGGATTCGGCTTCACCCAAGGATTTCAGCGATACCAAGCGTTTGATGAATTGAAGTAAATACGGGCTAATATCGTCAAAAACACATTTTTGCTTATTGTAGCGCCCCCTAGTGGCGCATTTACAAGAAAATCGTTACGTGTCCTTTGAAAATAGTGCTGATTATGTGTATGAAATTGGGTTGTGATACAAGTAGCCGTTGCCGAGATATGAGCTCACTTCCTGTTTGGCGTCTTCGCCGCCAACTTTGATTGGCTCCTGTTTGAAGACGGTTTGATCAATTGTTCCAGGACTTTTAGGGCAGATGTATCTCAGTCCGAAGATGCCCTCATGGAATTTTCGTGACGATCGGTCAAAAATTGTGGGCGGGGCGTCATTTTTATTGATTTTTACAAAATTCAAAATGGCGGAAAAACTTTCCAGGCGGAAAATGACGTCATAGTGTGTATTGGATTCGGCTTGGTCCAAGGATTCCAGGGATACCAAGTTTTTGAAATTCCGACCAACGGTTCAAAAGTTATAGCATGTTAATATTTGCAACTTTGACCTGCTGGTGGCGCTAGAGAGTTCAAGGTAGCCCTGTGAAAAATACAAATCTAAATCGTCTTATCGAGCCGAACGTTTCGGTCTTTGAACGGACTTTCTATCTTGAGCGGTTCTTCAAAACGAACCGTTCGTAGAAGAAAAAAAAATATTCTGTTCCAGATTCTGTCGGATAGCAAATATATACTAGATTGCATTTCCTCACAGAAAATGCTGGAGTATGCTTGCCCGTCTTGCATTCGTTGCCCTTCATGCATGCCTTGCCCTTCATGCATGCATTGCCCTTCATGCATATGCTGCCCTTCATGCATGCCGACATACAGTTAACCATCTAGATATGAGCTAACTTCCTGTTATGAATGTGCTATATTGACCAAAACACATTTTCACTAACTGTGGCGCCCCAGTGACCAATTTGCACTAAAGTCGGTAGGTACCCTCTGGGTGTACTGCAGATCATGTGTGAGAAATTTCGTTAAGATCTGTCAAGGCGTTGCTGAGATATGAGCTAACTTCCTGTTTGGACGGTCTGTTTGTCTTTAGTGTCAATTTTGATTGGCTGCTGCGCACCAATGCTTTCAGCTATTGCTCTGTAAATTTCAGCATAGGTGCATATTAGTCCATTGGTGGTCTGATAAAAATTGTAGGACAAGCAGACAAACATTGTGGTCGGAGCATCCTTTTTATTGATTTTTGAATATTTCATAATGGCGGGAAAATCATGATGGTAAATATGACATCAAAGTATGCGTTGGATTCGGCTTGACCCAAGGATTTCAGCAATACCAAGCGTTTGATGAATTAAGGTCAGTACAGGCCAATATGGTCAAAAACACATTTTTGCTTATTGTGGCGCCCCCTAGTGGCATATATACACAAAAATTATTATGTCTCCTCTGGGGATAGTCTTGATGATGTATATAAAGTTGGGTTCTGATACAAGAAGCCGTTGCCGAGATATGAGCTCACTTCCTGTTTGGCGTCTTCGCCGCCAACTTTGATTGGCTCCTGTTTGAAGACGGTTTAATCAATCGTTCCAGGACTTTTAGGGTGAATGTATCTCAGTCCGAAGATACCCTCACAAAATTTTCGTGACGATTGGATGAAAATTGTGGGCGGAGCGTCATTTTTATTGATTTTTACAAAAATTCAAAATGGCGGCAAACTTTCCCAGGCGGAAAATGACGTCATAGGGTGCAATGGATTCGTCTTGGCCCAAGGATTCCAGGGATACCAAGTTTTTGAAATTCCGACCAACGGTTCAAAAGTTATAGCATGTTAATATTTGCAACTTTGACCTGCTGGTGGCGCTAGAGAGTTTGAGGTAGCCCTGTGAAAAATACAAATCCAGAGCGGATCACCGAGCCGAACGTTTCGGTCTTTGAACGGATTTTCTATCTTGAGCGGTTCTTCAAAACGAATGGTTCGTAGAAGAAAAAAAGAAATTCCGTTCCAGATTCTGTCGGATAGCAAATATATACTAGATTGCATTTCCTCGCAGAAAATGCTGGAGTATGCTTGCCCGTCTTGCATTCGTTGCCCTTCATGCATGCCTTGCCTTTCATGCATGAATTGCCCTTCATACATATGCTGCCCTTCATGTATACACAACATATAATACAGTTAACTATCTAGATATGAGCTAACTTCCTATTTGGTATGTATCATATTGGAAAAACACATTTTCACTAAATGTAGCGCCCCCCAGTGGCCGAGTTGCGCCAAAGTCGGTAGGTACTCTCTGGGTGCACTGGAGGTCATGTGTGAGAAATTTTGTTAAGATACGTCAAGGCGTTGCTGAGATATGAGCTAACTTCCTGTTTAGACGGTGCGTTTGTCAAATTTGATTGGCTGCTGTGCGCCGATGCTTTCAGCTATTGCTCTGTAAATGTCAGCATAGGTGCGGAATAGTCCAATGGTGGTCTGATAAAAATTGTAGGACGATCAGACAAAAATTGTGGGCGGAGCTTCATTTTTATTGATTTCTGAATATGTCAAAATGGCGGGAAAGTCATGATTGTAAATATGACATCATAGTATGCGTTGGAATCGGCTTGACCCAAGGATTTCAGCGATACCAAGCATTTGATGAATTAAGGTAAATACGGGCCAATATGTGGAAAAACACATTTTTGCTTATTATAGCGCCCCCTAGTGGCGCAATGACACGAAAATTGTTATGCTCCCTCTGGGGATAGTCTTTATGATGTATATAAAGTTGGGTTCTGATACAAGTAGCCGTTGCCGAGATATGAGCTCACTTCCTGTTTGGCGTCTTCGCCGCCAACTTTGATTGGCTCCTGTTTAAAGACGGTTTGATCAATCGTTCCAGGACTTTTAGGGTAGATGTATCTCAGTCTGAAGATGCCCTCCTCAAATTTTCGTGACGATCGGTTAAAATTTGTGGGCGGGGCGTCATTTTTATTGATTTTCGCAAAATTCAAAATGGCGGAAAAACTTTCCAGGCGGAAAATGACGTCATAGGGTGCATTGGATTCGGCTTGGCCCAAGGATTCCAGGGATACCAAGTTTTTGAAATTCGGACCAACGGTTCAAAAGTTAGAGCATGTAATGTACTTGCAACTTTGACCTGCTGGTGGCGCTAGAGAGTTTGAGGTACCCCTGTGAAAAATACAAGACCTGGTCGTCTTATCAAGCCGAACGTTTCGGTCTTTGAACGGATTTTCTACCTTGAGCGGTTCTTCAAAACGAATGGATCGTAGACGGAAGGAGAAAATTAATAATAATAATAAAAAGAAACGGTACAATAACAATAGTATGCTTGCCGCATGGCAAGCATACTAACTAGATTGCATTTCCTCACAGAAAATGCTGGAGTATGCTTGCCCGTCTTGCATTCGTTGCCCTTCATGCATGCCTTGCCCTTCATGCATGCCTTGCCCTTCATGCATATGCTGTCCTTCATGCATACACAACAACAGCTAACCATCTAGATATGAGCTAACTTCCTGTTTGGCATCTACCATTTTGGCCAAAACACATTTTCACCAACTATATCGCCCCCCAGTGGCCGATTTTCACCAAAGTCAGTAGGTACCCTCTGGGTGTACTGGAGATCATGTGTAAGAAATTTCGTCTGTCAAGGCGTTGCTGAGATATGATCTAACTTCCTGTTTGGATGGTGTGTTTGTCTTTGTTGTTCATTTTGATTGGCTGCTGTGCGCTGATGCTTTCAGCTATTGCTCTGTAAATTTCAGCATAGATGCAGAATAGTCAACTGGTGGTCTGATAAAAATTGTAGGACGATCAGACAAAAAATGTGGGCGGAGCTTCATTTTTATTAATTTTTGAATATTTCAAAATGGCGGGAAATTCATGATGGTAAATATGACATCATAGTATGCGTTGGATTCGGCTTGACCCAAGGATTTCATTGATACCAAGCGTTTGATGATTTGAAGTCAATACGGGAAAATATCGGCAAAAACACATTTTTGCTTATTGTAGCGCCCCCTAGTGGCATATTTAGACGAAAATTGTTATGTGTCCTCTGGGGATAGTCTTGATGATGTATATAAAGTTGGGTTCTGATACAAGTAGCAGTTGCCGAGATATGAGCTCACTTCCTGTTTGGCGTCTCCGCCGCCAAATTTGATTGGCTCCTGTTTAAAGACTGTTTAATCAATCGTGCCAGGACTTTTAGGGTAGATGTATCTGAGTCCGAAGATGGCCTCACAACATTTTCGTGACTATCGGTCAAAAATTGAGGGCGGGGCGCCATTTTTATAGATTTTTACAAAATTCAAAATGGCGGAAAAACTTTCCCAGGCGGAAAATGACGTCATAGGGTGCATTGGATTCGGCTTGGTCCAAGGATTCCAGGGATACCAAGTTTTTGAAATTCCGACCAACGGTTCAAAAGTTATAGCATGTAATGTACTTGCAACTTTGACCTGCTGGTGGCGCTACAGAGTTTGAGGTACCCCTGTGAAAAATACAAATCCTGGTCGTCTTATCAAGCCGAACGTTTCGGTCTTTGAACGGACTTTCTATCTTGAGCGGTTCTTCAAAACGAACCGTTCGTAGAAGAAAAAAAAATATTCTGTTCCAGATTCTGTCGGATAGCAAATATATACTAGATTGCATTTCCTCACAGAAAATGCTGGAGTATGCTTGCCCCTCATGCATCCGCTGCCCGTCATGCATATGTTGCCCCTCATGCATTTGTTGCCCTTCATGCATATGCTGCCCTTCATGCATACACAACATACAGTTAACCATCTATACATGAGCTAACTTCCTGTTTGGTATGTATCATATTGGCAAAAACACATTTTCACTAACTGTAGCGCCCCCCAGTGGCCGTATTGCACTGAATTCGGTAGGTACCCTCTGGGTGTACTGGAGATCATGTGTGAGAAATTTCGTTAAGATCTGTCAAGGCGTTGCTGAGATATGAGCTAACTTCCTGTTTCGACGGTGCGTTTGCCTTTGTTGTCAAATTTGATTGGCTGCTGTGCAACGATGCTTTCAGCTATTGCTCTGTAAATTTCAGCATAGGTGCAGAATAGTCCAATGGTGGTCTGATAAAAATTGTAGGACGAACAGACAAAAATTGTGGGCGGAGCTTCATTTTTATTGATTTTTGAATATGTCAAAATGGCGGGAAATTCATGATGGTAAATATGACATCATAGTATGCGTTGGATTCGGCTTGACCCAAGGATTTCAGCGATACCAAGCGTTTGATGAATTGAGGTCAATACGGGCCAATATGGGCAAAAACACATTTTTGCTTATTGTAGCGCCCCCTAGTGGCGTATTTACACGAAAATTGTTATGTGTCCTCTGGGGATAGTCTTGATGATGTATATAAAGTTGGGTTCTGATACAAGTAGCCGTTGCCGAGATATGAGCTCACTTCCTGTTTGGCGTCTTCGCCGCCAACTTTGATTGGCTCCTGTTTGAAGACGGTTTGATCAATCATTCCAGGACTTTTAGGGGTGATGTATCTCAGTCCGAATATGCCCTCATAGAATTTTCGCGACGATCGGTCAAAAATTGTGGGCGGGGCGTCATTTTTATTGATTTTTACAAAATTCAAAATGGCGGCAAAACTTTCCCAGGCGGAAAATGACGTCATAGGGTGCATTGGATTCGGCTTGGTCCAAGGATTCCAGGGATACCAAGTTTGTGAAATTCCGACCAACGGTTCAAAAGTTATAGCATGTTAATATTTGAAACTTTGACCTGCTGGTGGCGCTAGAGAGTTCGAGGTATCCCCGTGAAAAATACAAAACCTGGTCGTCTGACCGAGCCGAACGTTTCGGTCTTTGAACGGACTTTCTATCTTGAGCGGTTCTTCAAAACGAACCGTTCGTAGACGGAAGGAGAAAATTAATAAAAATAACCCGGAAACGGGGGAATAACAATAGTATGCTTGCCGCATGGCAAGCATACTAACTAGATTGCATTTCCTCACAGAAAATGCTGGAGTATGCTTGCCCTCCATGCATTCGCTGCCCCTCATGCATGCGTTGCCCTTTATGCATGTTGCCCTTCGTGGAGGTTGCCCTTCATGCATTGCTCTTCATCCATGTTCAGCACACACACACGCATGCACGCACGCACGCACGCACGCACGCACGCACACACACACACACACACACACACACACACACACACACACACAATCTAACACAAACACCCCATAACACAAAAGTCAAAAACATGTTTTTTTGGTGTACCACCCCCTGGACACCATATTGTACACTTGCATATCTTTGTTGTGCACCCTTTGGGCTAAGGTAATAGCATCAAATAGCTTTGAATTACTTGGCTGAAGTTCCTGGGCCAATACATTGAGGCCATTGGCCCATAGTGTAAATGGGGCTGATATTGACCTAAAACAATTTCGCTAATTGTGGCGCCCCCCAGGGGCCAATTTTCACAAAAATTGGTATGTAGCCTTTGGCTATAGTGAAGATAAAGTGTATTCATTTTTGTTGTGATACGAGTAGGCATTGCCGAGATATGAGCTCACTTCCTGTTTGACGTCTTCGCAGCCAAATTTGATTGGCTCCTGTTCAAAGACGGTTCAAGAAATCAGTTTGTAACTTTCAGGGTAGCTGTATCTCAGTCTGAACATGATCTGATAACATTTTCGGGACACTCTCAAAAAAAATGTGGGAGGGGCGTCATTTTTATTGATTTTTACAACATTCAAATTGCAGGAAAACTTTCCGAGGTCCAAAATTTTGTGAAAGGGTGCGTTGGATTCGGCTTGGTCCAAGGATAATGAGAATACCATTTTGGTTGTAATACATATGGGCGTTGCCGAAATATAAGCTAACTTCCTGTTTGGCCTCTTCAATATGGCCAAAACACAGTTTGGTCAATTGTGGCGCCCCCCAGTGGCCAATTATCTTCCAATTTGTCATTTGACCTCTAGGGGTGATGTCAGTCATGTGTATCCAATTATTTTGTGATCTGACATGTCGTTACCGAGATATGAGCTAACTTCCTGTTTGGCGACTTCAACATGAGGTATAAACACATTTTCACTAATTGTGGCGCCCCCCATGTTCCAATTTTCACGAAAATCGGTATGTAGGCTCTGGCTATAGTGAGAGTGATGTCTATTAATTTTTGTTCTGATATGAGTAGGGGTTGCCGAGATATGAGCTCACTTACAAAATTCAAAATGGCGGGAAAACTATCCAGGCGGAAAATGACGTCATAGGGTGCGTTGGATTCGTCTCAGTCCAAGGATTCCAGGGATACCAAGTTTTTGAAAATTGGACCTACGGTTCAAAAGTTACCGTTTTCCTGTTGGTGGCGCTAGAGAGTTTGAGGTACCCCCGTGAAAAATACAAAACCTGTGCGTCTGACCGAGCCGAACGTTTCGGTCTTTGAACGGATTTTCTATCTTAATCGGTTCTTCAAAACGAATGGATTGTAGAAGAAAGAAGAAAATTAATAAGCCGTAAACGGGGGAATAACAATAGTATGCTTGCCGCATGGCAAGCATACTAACTAGATTGCATTTCCTCACAGAAAATGCTGGAGTATGCTTGCCCGTCTTGCATTCGTTGCCCTTCATGCATGCCTTGCCTTTCATGCATGAATTGCCCTTCATGCATATGCTGCCCTTCATGCATACACAACATACAGTTAACCATCTGTACATGAGCTAACTTCCTGTTTGGTATACATAGATATGATACATGTATCATATTGGCAAAAACACATTTTCACTAACTGTAGCGCCCCCCAGTGGCCCTATTGCACTGAATTCGGTAGGTACCCTCTGGGTGTACTGGAGATCATGTGTGAGAAATTTCGTTAAGATCTGTCAAGGCGTTGCTGAGATATGAGCTAACTTCCTGTTTTGACGGTACGTTTGCCTTTGTTGTCAATTTTGATTGGCTGCTGTGCGCCGATGCTTTCAGCTATTGCTCTGTAAATTTCAGCATAGGTGCAGAATAGTCCAATGGTGGTCTGATAAAATTTGTAGGACGCAAAGACAAAAATTGTGGGCGGAGCTTCATTTTTATTGATTTTTGAATATTTCAAAATGGTTGGAAATTCATGATGGTAAATATGACATCATAGTATGCGTTGGATTCGGCTTGACCCAAGGATTTCAGCAATACCAAGCGTTTGATGAATTGAGGTCAACATGGGCCAATATGGCCAAAAACACATTTTTGCTTATTGTAGCGCCCCCTAGTGGCGCAATTACACGAAAATTGTTATGTTCCCTCTGGGGATAGTCTTGATGATGTATATAAAGTTGGGTTCTGATACAAGTAGCCGTTGCCGAGATATGAGCTCACTTCCTGTTTGGCGTCTTCGCCGCCAACTTTGATTGGCTCCTGTTTGAAGACGGTTTGATCAATCGTTCCAGGACTTTTAGGGTAGATGTATCTTAGCCTAAAGATGCCGTCCTCGAATTTTCATGACGATGGGACTAAAATTGTGGGCGTGGCTTCATTTTTATTGATTTTCACAAAATTCAAAATGGCGGAAAAACTTTCCAGGCGGAAAATGACGTCATAGGGTGCATTGGATTCGGCTTGGCCCAAGGATTCCAGGGATACCAAGTTTTTGAAATTACGACCAACGGTTCAAAAGTTATAGCATGTTAATATTTGAAACTTTGACCTGCTGGTGGCGCTAGAGAGTTCGAGGTACCCCCGTGAAAAATACAAAACCTGGTCGTCTGACCGAGCCGAACGTTTCGGTCTTTGAACGGACTTTCTATCTTGAGCGGTTCTTCAAAACGAACCGTTCGTAGACGGAAGGAGAAAAAAAAAATTCTGTTCCAGATTCTGTCGGATAGCAAATATATACTAGATTGCATTTCCTCGCAGAAAATGCTGGAGTATGCTTGCCCGTCTTGCATTCGTTGCCCTTCATGCATGCCTTGCCTTTCATGCATGACTTGCCCTTAATGCACATGCAGCCCTTCATGCATACACAACATACAGTTTACCATCTAGATATGAGCTAACTTCCTGTTTGGTATGTATCATATTGGCAAAAACACATTTTCACTAACTGTAGCGCCCCCCAGTGGCCGTATTGCACTGAATTCGGTACGTACCCTCTGGGTGTACTGGAGATCATGTGTGAGAAATTTCGTTAAGATCTGTCAAGGCGTTGCTGAGATATGAGCTAACTTCCTGTTTCGACGGTAAGTTTGCCTTTGTTGTCAATTTTGATTGGCTGCTGTGCGCCGATGCTTTCAGCTATTGCTCTGTAAATTTCAGCATAGGTGCAGAATAGTCCAATGGTGGTCTGATAAAAAATGTAGGACGAGCAGCAAAAAAATGTGGGCGGAGCTTCATTTTTATTGATTTTTGAATATGTCAAAATGGCGGGAAATTCATGATTGTAAATATGACATCATAGTATGCGTTGGATTCGGCTTGACCCAAGGATTTCAGCGATACCAAGCGTTTGATGAATTGAGGTCAATACGGGCCAATATGGGCAAAAACACATTTTTGCTTATTGTAGCGCCCCCTAGTGGCGCATTTGCACGAAAATCGTTACGTGTCCTCTGGAGATAGTGTTGATTATGTGTATAAAATTGGGTTCTGATACAAGTAGCCGTTGCCGAGATATGAGCTCACTTCCTGTTTGGCGTCTTCGCCGCCAAATTTGATTGGCTCCTGTTTGAAGACGGTTTAATCAATCGTTCCAGGACTTTCAGGGTAGATGTATCCCAGTCTGAAGATGCCCTCACAAAATTTTCGTGAAAATCGGATAAAAATTGTGGGCGGGGAATCATTTTTATTGATTTTTACAAAATTCAAAATGGCGGAAAAACTTTCCAGGCGGAAAATGACGTCATAGGGTGCATTTAATTCGTCTTGGCCCAAGAATTCCAGGGATACCAAGTTTTTGAAATTCCGACCAACGGTTCAAAAGTTATATCATGTAATGTACTTGCAACTTTGACCTGCTGGTGGCGCTACAGAGTTTGAGGTACCCCTGTGAAAAATACAAATCCTGGTCGTCTTATCAAGCCGAACGTTTCGGTCTTTGAACGGACTTTCTATCTTGAGCGGTTCTTCAAAACGAACCGTTCGTAGAAGAAAAAAAAATATTCTGTTCCAGATTCTGTCGGATAGCAAATATATACTAGATTGCATTTCCTCACAGAAAATGCTGGAGTATGCTTGCCCGTCTTGCATTCGTTGCCCTTCATGCATGCCTTGCCTTTCATGCATTCGTTGCCCTTCATGCATAACCTGCGCTTCATGCATACACATCATACAGTTAACCATCTGTACATGAGCTAACTTCCTGTTTGGTATGTACCATATTGGCAAAAACACATTTTCACGAACTGTAGCGCCCCCCAGTGGCCGTACTGCACTGAATTCGGTATGTACTCTCTGGGTGTACCGGAGATCATGTGTGAGAAATTTCGTTAAGATCTGTCAAGGCGTTGCTGAGATATGAGCTAACTTCCTGTTTGGACAGTATGTTTGTCTTTGTTGTCAATTTTGATTAGCTGCTGTGCGCCGATGCTTTCAGCTATTGCTCTGTAAATTTCAGCATACGTGTAGAATAGTCCAATAATGGTGTGATGAAAATTGTAAGAAAAGCAGAAAAAATTTGTGGGCGGAGCATCATTTGTATTGATTTTTGAATATGTCAAAATGGCGGGAAATTCATGATGGAAAATATGACATCATAGTATGCGTTGGATTCGGCTTGACCCAAGGATTTCAGCGATACCAAGCGTTTGATGAATTGAGGTCAATACGGGCTAATATCGTCAAAAACACATTTTTGCTTATTGTAGCGCCCCCTAGTGGCGCATTTGTACGAAAATAGTTACGTGTCCTCTGGAGATAGTGGTTATTATGTGTAAAAAATGGGGTTCTGATACATGTAGCCGTTGACAAGATATGAGCTCACTTCCTGTTTGGCGTCTTCGCCGCCAACTTTGATTGGCTCCTGTTTGAAGACGGTTTGATCAATTGTTCCAGGACTTTTAGGGCAGATGTATCTCAGTCCGAAGATGCCCTCCTGGAATTTTCGTGACGATCGGTCAAAAATTGTGGGCGGGGCGTCATTTTTATTGATTTTTACAAAATTCAAAATGGCGGAAAAACTTTCCAGGCGGAAAATGACGTCATAGGGTGCATTGGATTCGGCTTGGTCCAAGGATTCCAGGGATACCAAGTTTTTGAAATTCCGACCAACGGTTCAAAAGTTATAGCATGTTAATATTTGCAACTTTGACCTGCTGGTGGCGCTAGAGAGTTTGAGGTAGCCCTGTGAAAAATACAAATCTAAATCGTCTTATCGAGCCGAACGTTTCGGTCTTTGAACGGACTTTCTATCTTGAGCGGTTCTTCAAAACGAACCGTTCGTAGAAGAAAAAAAAAAATTCTGTTCCAGATTCTGTCGGATAGCAAATATATACTAGATTGCATTTCCTCACAGAAAATGCTGGAGTATGCTTGCCCTCCATGCATTCGCTGCCCCTCATGCATGCGTTGCCCTTTGTAGCGCCCCCTTGCCTAAATTCCTGGCAAGACATCCAAAAATATGTGAAACAACTAAATATGTATGGGACGCCCTGAGTTCTTATCAGTTATAGTGATAAAACAGCAGTAGTTTAAATCGGATCGGTTATGAGATATTACCTTGTAAATATACCTTTTAATCCTTTTAATAATGTCACCATGAAATAAAGAATTGCAACATGAAATGTCTTCTTTTTGTATAAAAATATATTCAAAATGAAATTACAGTAAATTAAGGAAAATGAAATACTCTTGTAGTATTTGGTTAATAAACAAAAATCACAAAGAGTGGGCTCAAAGCTTAAAATAAACTTAAATTGCTCTTATAGCAGTGCATAAGCAATAAGGAATGTGTCTTAGCACAAAAACCTTACAATGAAAAAATAGTAAAGTTACCCTTTAAACTTCAGAAATGTTAACACAATTCAATGTCCATAAAGTCTCTTTCAATGCAATAGCAAACAAACAGTTCAAATACAAAATCACAGTCACAAGTAAATGTCCTAAGCTATGCCGGCTTTAAAATAACCCCAGACAGTACCCGTTGCAGGCCTGGACGTCGCTTGGGTGCGTTGGGACCGGGAAATTAAACACTGGCCGCTTCACTCAATGAGCAAAATAAAAGGAAATTGACTCTGTACCTGACCGTAGCGTGTAGAAGTGAAGAGTGGAGTGTTCGCGTGATCACGCAGCTGAAGCGTGGACCAGTCGTGGCTCGTCCCTCGGCACGCGCCTCCTGCTTGGACTCCCGCAGCACCCGAATCTCCCGATCCCCACCGTGTAGTCGATCTTGGCCGCCTTTTCCAAACGAAACCGCAACTCCTCCGATGTCCGGTATGATTCTCACCTCAAAGTTCACGAAGCACAGCAGTCGAGTAGCTCACAAACACTGTAGCCAACCCTCCTCACTGCCTCGGAATCTGGCATGCTCTCGCGCTTGTCGCGTGCGGTTTTCACAACAGTCTTAACTTTAAACTTCTTAAAATAAACAAAGGAAAAGTGTCCAGATGCACATAACTTAACTCCACTGCAAAATAAAGTGTCCTAGCCGAACACTCGGCTGCAGATGCTTTCCCATAGCCTGGAAAAGTTTGGATGTAGCATATGCTAACTGGGAGAAACAATCCAGCTGGCTGTCTCCTTCACCATCCTCCGACCACAGTACAGGTCTGTGCCTCCGACGAACTGAAAGATTCTCGCATTTTCCTTCCGATTGCGCAACAGTTCAGGGGTCAGTATCCTCGACCAATCAGGAATTAGGAAAATAATTCGGCAATATTAGAAAACAGAAATAAAATACAAAATTGTAGAAAACAAATGCATTAGACATAGGAATATTACTAATGCATGGAAATTGCTTTTAAAACGATTTTAAACATTTTAACCTTTTTAAATTATTCAACCTTCACATGAATTGAAACCATCCCATGTAATGATGAAATGAATGAACCCAAAATATAGCACAGGGCTACACCTTTTGCATGTTGCCCTTCGTGGAGGTTGCCCTTCATGCATTGCTTTTCATCCATGTTCAGCACACACACACGCACGCACGCACACACACACACACACACACACACACACACACACACACGCAATCTAACACAAACACCCCATAACAGAAAAGTCAAAAACATGTTTTTTTGGTGTACCACACCCTGGACACCATATTGTACACTTGCATATCTTTGTTGTGCACCCTTTGGGCTAAGGTAATAGCACCAAATAGCTTTAAATTACTTGGCTGAAGTTCATGGGCCAATACATTGAGGCCATTGGCCCATAGTGTAAATGGGGCTGATATTGACCTAAAACAATTTCGCTAATTGTGGCGCCCCCCAGGGGCCAATTTTCACAAAAATTGGTATGTAGCCTTTGGCTATAGTGAAGATGATGTCTACTCATTTTTGTTGTAATACGAGTAGGCGTTGCCGAGATATGAGCTCACTTCCTGTTTGGTGTCTTCGCCGCCAAATTTGATTGGCTCCTGTTCAAAGACGGTTCAAGAAATCAGTCCGTAACTTTCAGGGTAGCTGTATCTCAGTCTGAACATGATCTGATGAATTTTTCGGGACACTCTCACAAAAAATGTGGGAGGGGCGTCATTTTTATTGATTTTTACAACATTCAAAATTGCGGGAAAATTTTCCGAGGTCCAAAATTTTGTCAAAGGGTGCGTTGGATTCGGCTTGGTCCAAGGATAATGTGAATACCATTTTGGTTGTAATACATATGGGCGTTTCCGAAATATGAGCTAACTTCCTGTTTTGCCTCTTCAATATGGCCAAAACACAGTTTCGTTAATTGTGGCGCCCCCCAGTGGCCAATTATCCTCCAATTTGTCATTTGACCTCTAGGGGTGATGTCAGTCATGTGTATCAAATTAAGTTGTGATCTGACATGTCGTTACCGAGATATGAGCTAACTTCCTGTTTGGCGACTTAAATATGAGCTAAAACACATTTTCACTAATTGTGGCGCCCCCCATGTTCCAATTTTCACAGAAATTGGTATGTAGTCCCTGGATATAGTACGGATAATGTGTATCAATTTTTGTCGTGATACGAGTAGGCGTTGCCGAGATATGACCTCACTTCCTGTTTGGCGTCCTCGCCGTCAAATTCGATTGGTTCCTGTTCGAAGACGGTTCAATCAATCGCTCCGCAACTTTTATGGTAGATGTATCCCGTTCGGAACATGCTTCGTGTAAAATTTCGGGACAATCCGCCATAAATTGTCGGCAGGGCACCATTTTTATTGATTTTTACAAAATTCAAAATGGCGGGAAAACTATCCAGGCGGAAAATGACGTCATAGGGTGCGTTGGATTCGTCTTGGTCCAAGGATTCCAGAGATACCAAGTTTTTGAAATTTGGACCTACGGTTCAAAAGTTACCGTTTTCCTGTTGGTGGCGCTAGAGAGTTCGAGGTACCCCCGTGAAAAATACAAAACCTGGTCGTATGACCGAGCCGAACGTTTCGGTCTTTGAACGGATTTTCTATCTTGAGCGGTTCTTCAAAACGAATGGTTCGTAGAATAATTTGGCACCCGGAAACGGGTCGAATAACAATAGTATGCTTGCCGCTGGCAAGCATACTAACTAGATTGCATTTCCTCACAGAAAATGCTGGAGTATGCTTGCCCGTCTCGCATTCGTTGCCCTTCATGCATGCCTTGCCCTTCATGCATGTGTTGCCCTTCATGCATTTGCTGCCCTTCATACATACACAACATACAGTTAACCATATAGATATGAGAACTTCTTTTTTGGCATCTACTATATTGACCAAAACACCTTTTCACTGACTGTAGCGCCCCCCAGTGGCCGTATTGCTCCGAATTCGGTATGTAACTTCTGGGTGTACTGGAGATCATGTGTGAGAAATTTCGTTAAGATCTGTCAAGGCGTTGCTGAGATATGAGCTAACTTCCTGTTTTGACGGTACGTTTGCCTTTGTTGTCAATTTTGATTGGCTGCTGTGCGCCGATGCTTTCAGCTATTGCTCTGTAAATTTCAGCATAGGTGCGGAATAGTCCATTGGTGGTCTGATAAAAGTTGTAAGACGAAAAGACAAAAATTGTGGGCGGAGCTTCATTTTTATTGATTTTTGAATATGTCAAAATGGCGGGAAATTCATGATTGTAAATATGACATCATAGTATGCGTTGGATTCGGCTTGACCCAAGGATTTCAGCGATACCAAGCGTTTGATGAATTGAGGTCAATACGGGCTAATAATGTCAAAAACACATTTTTGCTAATTGTAGCGCCCCCTAGTGGCACATTTGCACAAAAATCGTTACGTGTCCTCTGGAGATAGTGTTGATTATGTGTAAAAAATGGGGTTATGAAACAAGTAGTCGTTGCCGAGATATGAGCTCACTTCCTGTTTGGCGTATCCGCCGCCAAATTAGATTGGCTCCTGTTTAAAGCCTGTTTAATCAATCGTGCCAGGACCTTAAGGGTAGATGTATCTCAGTCCAAAGATGCCCTCACAAAAAAATTGTGACGATCGGTCAAACATTGAGGGCGGGGCGCCATTTTTATTGATTTTTATAAAATTCAAAATGGCCGAAAAACTTTCCAGGCGGAAAATGACGTCATAGGGTGCATTGGATTCGGCTTGGCCCAAGGATTCCAGGGATACCAAGTTTATGAAATTCTGACCAACGGTTCAAAAGTTACAGCATGTAAAGTACTTAAAACTTTGACCTGATGGTGGCGCTACAGAGTTCGAGGTACCCCCGTGAAAAATACAAAACCTGGTCGTCTGACCAAGCCGAACGTTTCGGTCTTTGAACGGATTTTCTACCTCGAGCGGTTCTTCAAAACGAATGGATTCCGTAGACGGAAGGAGAAAATTAATAATAATAAAAAGAAACGGGGGAATAACAATAGTATGCTTGCCGCATGGCAAGCATACTAATAACCCGGAAACGGGTACAATAACAATAGTATGCTTGCCGCATGGCAAGCATACTAACTAGATTGCATTTCCTCACAGAAAATGCTGGAGTATGCTTGCCCGTCTTGCATTCGTTGCCCTTCATGCATGCCTTGCCTTTCATGCATGACTTGCCCTTAATGCACATGCTGCCCTTCATGCATACACAACATACAGTTAACCATCTAGATATGAGCTAACTTCCTGTTTGGTATGTATCATATTGGCAAAAACACATTTTCACTAACTGTAGCGCCCCCCAGTGGCCGTATTGCACTGAATTCGGTACGTACCCTCTGGGTGTACTGGAGATCATGTGTGAGAAATTTCGTTAAGATCTGTCAAGGCGTTGCTGAGATATGAGCTAACTTCCTGTTTCGACGGTGCGTTTGCCTTTGTTGTCAATTTTGATTGGCTGCTGTGCGCCGATGCTTTCAGCTATTGCTCTGTAAACTTCAGCATAGGTGCAGAATAGTCCAATGGTGGTCTGATAAAAATTGTAGGACGATTAGACAAAAAATGTGGGCGGAGCTTCATTTTTATTGATTTTTGAATATTACAAAATGGCGGGAAATTCATGATTGTAAATATGACATCATAGTATGC
This sequence comes from Engraulis encrasicolus, assembly GCF_034702125.1. Classification (NCBI taxonomy): domain Eukaryota; kingdom Metazoa; phylum Chordata; class Actinopteri; order Clupeiformes; family Engraulidae; genus Engraulis; species Engraulis encrasicolus. The sequence goes on from NW_026946082.1 coordinate 244,255, forward strand.
GTTGGATTCGGCTTGACCCAAGGATTTCAGCGATACCAAGCGTTTGATGAATTGAAGTAAATACGGGCTAATATCGTCAAAAACACATTTTTGCTTATTGTAGCGCCCCCTAGTGGCGCATTTGCACGAAAATCGTTACGTGTCCTCTGAAGATAGTGCTGATTATGTGTATGAAATTGGGTTGTGATACAAGTAGCCGTTGCCGAGATATGAGCTCACTTCCTGTTTGGCGTCTTCGCCGCCAACTTTGATTGGCTCCTGTTTGAAGACGGTTTGATCAATCGTTCCAGGACTTTTAGGGCAGATGTATCTCAGTCCGAAGATGCCCTCATAGAATTTTCGTGATGATCGGTCAAAAATTGTGGGCGGGGCGTCATTTTTATTGATTTTTACAAAATTCAAAATGGCGGAAAAACTTTCCAGGCGGAAAATGACGTCATAGGGTGCATTGGATTCGGCTTGGCCCAAGGATTCCAGGGATACCAAGTTTTTGAAATTCCGACCAACGGTTCAAAAGTTATAGCATGTAATGTACTTGCAACTTTGACCTGCTGGTGGCGCTACAGAGTTTGAGGTACCCCTGTGAAAAATACAAATCCTGGTCGTCTTATCAAGCCGAACGTTTCGGTCTTTGAACGGATTTTCTACCTTGAGCGGTTCTTCAAAACGAACCGTTCGTAGACGGAAGGAGAAAATTAATAATAACCCGGAAACGGGTCGAATAACAATAGTATGCTTGCCGCTGGCAAGCATACTAACTAGATTGCATTTCCTCACAGAAAATGCTGGAGTATGCTTGCCCGTCTTGCATTCGTTGCCCTTCATGCATGCCTTGCCTTTCATGCATGACTTGCTCTTAACGCACATGCTTCCCTTCATGCATGCACAACATACAGTTAACCATCTAGATATGAGCTAACTTCCTGTTTGGTATGTATCATATTGGCAAAAACACATTTTCATTTACTGTAGCGCCCCCCAGTGGCCGTATTGCACTGAATTCGGTACGTACCCTCTGGGTGTACTGGAGATCATGTGTGAGAAATTTCGTTAAGATCTGTCAAGGCGTTGCTGAGATATGAGCTAACTTCCTGTTTCGACGGTAAGTTTGCCTTTGTTGTCAATTTTGATTGGCTGCTGTGCGCCGATGCTTTCAGCTATTGCTCTGTAAACTTCAGCATAGATGCAGGATAGTCCAATGGTGGTCTGATACAAATTGTAGGACGAGCAGACAAAAATTGTGGGCGGAGCTTCATTTTTATTGATTTCTTGAATATGTGAAAATGGCGGGAAATCCATGATTGTAAATATGACATCATAGTATGCGTTGGATTCGGCTTGACCCAAGGATTTCAATGATACCAAGCGTTTTATGAATTGAAGTCAATACGGGCCAATATCTGCAAAAACACGTTTTTCCTTATTGTAGCGCCCCCTAGTGGTGTATTTACACGAAAATTGTTTTGTCTCCTCTGGGGAAAGTCCTGATGATGTATATAAAGTTGGGATCTGATACAAGAAGCCGTTGCCGAGATATAAGCTCACTTCCTGTTTGGCGTCTTCGCCGCCAAATTTGATTGGCTCCTGTTTGGAGACGATTGTATCAATTGTTCCAGAATTTTTAGGGTAGATGTATCTCAGTCCAAAGATGCCCTCATAAAATTTTCGTGATGATCGGTCAAAAATTGTGGCCGTGGCATCATTTTTATTGATTTTTACAAAATTCAAAATGGCGGCAAAACTTTCCCAGGCGGAAAATGACGTCATAGGGTGCATTGGATTCGGCTTGGTCC
>NW_026946082.1:273547-283171 GCF_034702125.1 Engraulis encrasicolus
TGTGTGTGTGTGTGTGTGTGTGTGTGTGTGTGTGTGTGTGTGTGAGTGTGTGAGTGTGTGTGTGTGTGTGTGTGTGTGTGTGTGTGTGCGCGCGTGCGCGTTTTAGGCTAACAAGTTGAAGGTCTTTAAAAACGCTAAAAGTGTCTTAAATGTGATGTGGTCACACACTAGCTGCAGTGTGAGTATTCACCATCGAGGCCAGTGTTTCTCAAACTTTTTCAGACCGAGGACCACTTCCTCCCCTCAAAAATGTTCAGGGAACTGAATTGACAGTTGACAGGTGCTAATTTGACACTGCTAATTTCGATGCAGATCACTTGCTTTTTATTCACGTTTACAAGCCTGTCTTATTGTGGTGAAAATGAGACTTCAGCTTTGTTTATCTTTGTAATAATGTTACAAATATAGCCTACCGCTAACTTGTCTTGGAAAAGTAGAAATCCCCTCGCGGACCACCTGAGCCCGGAACACACTTTGAGAATCACTGATCTAGGCCTAGGCTTTGGGGCCCCAGGCGGCTCAGGTGGTAGAGGGCCCCGCTCTGCCTTACGCCTGATGTAGATCGGCGCTTCCCAAAGCGGTGGAAGTGAGGCGTTCCATTAACTTTCCGTTGGGACGCGTTTCGGTGGTTATCGAGGCGACAGGTGGTGAAGCGAGGGGGTGGCGGGCGGTGGGGTGGTGGACGGTGGACGAGCGAGGCGATACAAGTTGAGCTTGGTTGAGAAATGTAGCGGCACCGCGAAGCGTTAACCAATGGGAGAGCTTTCAAAAACCATCAACACTGTGACGTCACTGTGCGTCACCAGCGGTACTGGGATATTTGAAAATGGTGGCTGTTTTGATTTTGGTGGTGTCAAATCTACCGATCGTTTTTCACAGATGCTTTTAAAAATAAATTAATAAATACATTTTTAAATAAGTGACACTCTGGTTAAGGTAACTAATATATTCGCTCCTGTTGCGTTTTTATTTGTACATACAGCGTTTGTAACTGAAGAGAGATGGTTGTTTGACCACAGCATTTGCTAAGCCATGCTAATTTGCCCGGGAAACAATGCTACGTTTTTCCGCCACATCCGCGTGAGGTGAGCGGACAGGTTAGAGAGCGGGAACTGACCATCCCATAATACTACAATTTCGTATTCATGGTCTGGGGGTTGTTTGATCTGATGTGATTGCAGGAAGCGGGACGTTTTTTTCTGGTTTGAAATGATTGGACAGCTCTCACCCAATCGCAGACAGTTACTCAACAACAACATAGCGCAGGCGTTTACGTCACCCCCCCCAACCTGTCTCTTCGCTTATTGGCTGTTTTATGGGGAGGGTTGGCCGGCCAAATTTCTATCGCTCAACATCGCTCCACAAGAAAACAGGGGCCACCAGACTAGTAGTGGAGCCAATCCTTTGACGGGAAGTACGTAGGATGGTGTGCGAGGCTAGCTCTGCCTTGACCCATTGATGTGTCCTTGAGCAACTTCAGTCAATTTCAACATGCAGTTGTAATGTTCACACTACCCTGGACTTGTCAGTACCTGAGGGTTTTGTTTTCCTTCTTCAGTCTTTTCCAAGATCCTGGTCATTGTAATGGGGGCAGAGTTTTGTTTACATTTCAAAAACACATTTTTATTTATTCCCAAAAACATCCAAAAGTTTATGCAACATCAGCAGACAACTAGCAAACAGTGGTAACTTTTGGGAAAATATTTGGCCTATGTTCATTAAAAAAAAAAATTGTAAACAATTGCTGCCCCCATTACAATAGCTCATATCTCGGAAGGGGCTGAGCCGGAAAAAAATGTGTCATCACCGGGGTACTGACAAATCAAGGGTAGCGTAAGCAATACAACAGCATACTGAAATTGAATGAACTGGTCCTTTAACCCCAAGTTGCTCCTGGTGGCGGGTGGGTACCCTGTGTGGCAGCCACGGCCACCGGTGTGGTGAATGAGACGGTGAGAATGATTTGCGCGTGTCACACAGACCAAGAGCGAACTACATATGCCTGGTAAGCGAAGGGGGTAGCAGAGAGAAGAAGTTTCGCCTTGAAGATTCGCTGTATTCCCGCTCCAGACGCGCAGCACTTGGACCATGTTTGTGATGTCCAGCTAATCAACATAACGGCTCCTGGCTTGACAGCCCTGGGACAATTCCGGAGATATGGAACGTTACGATTGGTTTTCGGCCGAAACTCGCCGAACAGTGTCATAAAGCAAATTCGCCTGCGATTAGATTTAGTTTAATCTTCCAAAAATTCGCTCGTGGTCGCTGCAAGAAGCTTCGGCTTCCTGGCGAGATTCGCTTTGGTAGCGGCAGTGGTCGTGTGGCCCTCCTTCCATACGAGGAAATAAAGACTTCCGTCGCTTCGATTCGCATCCGTTCCGCTTCTTGGTCTGTAACACGGCATGAGGACGGTGTGCCGGGTGAATGTGGAGGCATAGCAGTGTAAAGCGCTTTGAGTGGCTTCGAAGGAGTGGGACATAAATGCAGACTCATTTACCAAGCGGCTGCCTGTCTAGCCTGGGGTGACAAGATATGCCTCTGGTTCACCGAAGGGTGTGTGTGTTGTGTGTGATGTGTGTGATGTGTGTGGTGTGTAGTGTGTGTGTGTGTGTGTGTGTGTGTGTGTGGAGTTGTGTGTGTGTGTGTGTCTGTGAGAGGATATGGAAGGAATGGGGGTTTTATATAGTGTGTGTGTGCGTGTGCGAGTGTTGGTGTGTGATTGTGTGTTTCCCAAGATCCTTTAATGTTTTCAAGAAACTCCTAGCTTGAACGCCATGTTTGAGAACATCTCCCTTTCATCATTAGTAGACATTAGATCCCCTGAGACAGTAACTTGGAAGTAAGCACTTTAGTACATTTCTTAATGGCAGGTGAAATAGTTGCTGTGTGTGTGTGTGTGTGTGTGCGTGGTTGTGTGTGTGTGTAGCGTTTGTCTGCGTGTGTCTGCGTGTGTGTGTTTGTCTGTCTGATGTGCGTGAGTGTGTCGTGTTTCATGTGTGTGTGCGTGGTATGTGTGTGTCTGCATGTGTGTTTCGTGTGTCGTGTGTGTGTGGTGTGGTGTGTGCCCTGCGCCTGCCTGCCTGCCTGTGTGTTATGTGTCCTTGGTGTCCAGATATCGTGTGATGGTGTGGTTCGTGTCTCGGTGTCAGTGTGTGTGTGGGGCTGTGTGTGTGTGTGTTGTCAGTATCGTGTTCGTCTGTGTGTGTGTGATTGGTGTCTGTGTTGTGTGTGTGTGTGTGTTTGTGTGTGTGTGTGTGTGTGTGTGTGTGTGTTGTGTGTGTGTAGTGTGTGTGTGTGTGAGTGATGTGTTGTGTGTGTATGTAATGTAGTGTGTGTGTGTGCTAATAGCGGCTATTTGGGGTATTTACAGCCCATTGAGTCATCCTGATCTGCTATTCAATCACACACCGTTTGATGTGATGAATGATCGGTGGTTTGTGTGTGTGTCCTGTTTTCGTTGTGTGTGTGCATGTCCTGTCTGTTGATGGAGTGTGTGTGTGTGCGTGTCGTGTGTGTGTGTGTGTGTGTGTTTGTGTGTGTTGGTGTGGGTTGTGTGTGTTTTGTGTGTGTGTGCTGTGCGTGTGTCTGTATTCCGTGTGTCTGTGTCTGTGTGCATGTGCGTAGTGTGTGTATGTGTGCAGTGTGTGTGTGTATGTTGTGTGTATATGTGATCGCGTGTCTAATAGATGAACAAAGCAGTGTGTGACAGGATCAGATGTAAGCAGTTAAGCGAGGACGGTGTGTGACAGACAAGTGAGAGTGTGGTGATGTGTCGTGTGTGTGTGTGTGTGTGTGTGTGTGTGTGTGTGTGTGTGTGTGTGTGTGTGTGTTTTGTGTGTGGTGTGTGAGTGTGTAAGATGGAATATTGTGTAGATGTGTGTTTGTCTGCTTGTGTGTGATTCCAGGCCATCTGTACCATAAAAATCCTGGTGGTGTAGTGCGTTACACGCGCGGGCTGGGCAATGAGACGATTTATATCGTTATCGTGATGATATAAAAGTGTATATACCGTGATCCTTCTTCTCCTAATATCCGTTTATATCGTTTATATAGTAATTATCATCCCCGACAACGTGGAGCGTCGGGGATGCTAATGGTTTTTGCCGTGCGCCGCCGCCGCCAGCCCGGGTCCGCCGCCGCCGCGTAAGGGGTCTTTCGTGTTATAACGCGGATAACATTTTGAACGGATGTTTGGATTTGTCCCAGATTAGGTGATTGTTGAATTGCTTCATAATGGGCGGTGTTCAATGAAACTGATTCGAATTTGGAGGTCAACAATTTCAAGATGGCCTAAATTCAAGGATGGCCGAATTTTTGTTTGGCCCTGTAGCAACCCAAAGTAAGTAGGCTGGCCGGATGTGGAGTGCCCCTGGATAATCCGCCCGAGTATTTACGTCTATTTACTTTAAGTACTACAAGCTACTCGCTGTTTCGGCAAAACTCGTGTATTTACGGACAGTTCAGATTTAACCTCAGCTACTTGATTGTCGGTCCGATTTGAGACTGACTGAAGATGGTACAGGGCAGGTGCCAGGTGCGTAAAAGGAGCCCACCGCACATCGCCGTATTCGGCCGACACCAGAAAGTTCCTTGATCTCCCAATTCACAAAGAATTAGGCCCTGTGACATCAAAATAATAATAAAACAAGTATACTATGAAAATTATAAACTTAAAAACCGAATTGATTTGTGGTGTGAAAATTAAACTGTCTCAACCGGGGCACCACCAAAGGGAATCCATCAAAAGATGAACGGCGTTTACTTTCTCGTCGGCATTATTATTTGTGTTTATCCAGGAGGACTGAGCTGGTAAAACTGCAGCAGTCACCTTGCACAGTTCTAAGCTGCTCTGAAGCACTTGCGTGTCTAAGCAAATCATCCCGCCCATATCGCAATGTTAAATAAAAAGTTTTTGCACAAGGCTATAGTCTAAAAATAGACACTGGAATAGCCCGATTTACGGAAGGCAATTAAAGTCAAGAGGTTACCCAGTCTAAATGTAGCTAGCACCCGGGAAGTGTTTTACTCCTTACATTAGTGAAAACATAATATCAGGAATATCCAACAAGTTAAAAGAATAATCTGGGCAAAACACATTTAAAACGTGTCAGTGCAGAATTAAACTGGGGCACTGATATAAATATATGCTGGAGCCCCATTCTCTCTCCTCCGTTGCTTAGATACAGTCCAGAGGCGCGCCGCGCAAGTATTGGATATGAAAAAAAATATCCTAAAACGGTCACAACAACCAGAGGACCCGTTGGTGGTGTGGTGGATATTTGCGGCGGGGGCCGAGGCCGAGTTGTTACGGTTAGGGCTACAATCATGTTATAGTAGCCTAGGAAAGGGCACAGTCAGGATGCGACACAGCGCGGACTCCACATAGGGTAGCTGTGTGGTAACCGCAAAGCAATTGCTGATGGTGGAAAATGAATGCAAAATGCCTGCAAATAACTTCGGGCGGATATTCCGGAGGCCACTCACATCCGGCAGCTCTACTTACATTGGGTTGCTACAGGCCCATTACTTTCTGACGGGGGGTGGATGGATTTGTCCCAGATTTGGTGTGTGAATGGCTCTCAGGGTAGGTTTCATGAACTGAATTAGAGTTTGGAGGTTAACACTTTTCAAGATGGCCGGAATTCAAGATGGCCGAATTTTTGTTTGGTCCTATTAACATTCTGACCGTTGGTGGAATGGTATTTGTTCCAAGATTTGTGTGTGTGAATGATCTAGGGTAGGTTCATGAACTGATTCGAGTTTGGGAGGTCAACAATTTCAAGATGGCCGAATTCAAGATGGCCGAATTTTTGTTTGGGCCCAATTATTTCTGACCGGGTGGATGGATTTTGTCCCAGATTAGGTGTGTGAATGCTCTAGGGTGGGTATCATGAACATATTACAGTTTGGAGGTTAACACTTTCAAGATTGGCCCGAAATTCAAAGATGAACCCGCATTTTTGTTTGGTCCATAACTTAGTCTGACCGGAGTGGATGGATTTGTCCAGATTTGGTGTTGTTCGAATGTTTTCTATTCGTAGGGTCGGTTCATGAAACTGATATTCGAGTTTGGAGGTCAACAATTTCAAGAATGGTCCGAATTCAAAGATGGCCGAATTTTTTGTTTGGCCCATTCCTTCTGAACCGGGTGGATGGATTTGGTACCCAAGATTTGGTGTGTGAATGAAGTCTAGGGTGGGTTTCATGAACTGATTACAGTTTTGGAGGTTAACACTTTCAAGATGGCCGAATTCAAGATGGCGGAAATTTTTGTTTGGTCCATAAACTTCTGCACCGGGGTGGATGGGATTTGTCCCAGATTTGGTGTGTGAATGTTCCTAGGGGAGGGTTCATGAACTGATTCGAGTTTGGAGGTCAACAATTTTCAAAGATGGGCCGAATTCATAGATGGCCGAATTTTTGTTTTGGCCCATTACTTCTGAACCAGGTGGATGGATTTGTCCCCAGATTTGGTGTGTGAATGCTGCAGGGTAGGTTCATGAACTGATTCGAGTTTGGGAGGTCAGACCAACTGTTCAAAATGGTTGGAATTTTTATTTGGCCCATAACTTCATAGACTGGGTTTTGCCCGGTAACACTCCTTAATTTAATGGTTCAACATTTCAGTGGAATTCTACCATATCAGGTAGGCCTACAGTGTAATAAACCCAGTGTAACAATATTAATTACCATGTAAATACTAGTGTAATATACCAGTGTGAAAAATAGGCAATACCAGAGGTACAGTGTCAATAAACCAGTGTAAACATATGATGTAATACCATGGTAAATTCACTTAAAAGTGTAATACCAGTGTTACAAAATATGCAAATACCATGTAATACCGACTTACACACAAATAGGCCTACATGATATGAGTACACAAATTGGTACATCGGATTAGTCACACTGGTATGACGTGGTTCTTAAATATTGTTTACAACTGGTTCATGTTACACTGTACCTAATGTGGTTATATCCACTGTAATAGTGAACCATTAAAACAGTGTTAAACCATTTGCCCCATTTTTTACTCGCTTCATTTTCACAATAGTCCTTTTGGTATTTAAGCCTATGCACGTCATTGATTCTATGTATAGATATTAAAATAATGATTTATTTATATATTTTGTATTTATCATAAAACGTTCATGAAAAGGTGGAAGTGGGACGGGAGTGGTTAGGGGAATGATTGGGCGACTGGAAGCGTCGCGTTTCGGGGGATATACCTTAAGCAGGTCGAAGGCGACTGCACAGGCAGTCTAGTCTTATCAGTTGTATACAATTGCAAAAAAAAAAAAAATATGATTTTAATTACATTTTCATTGTTGTCACCGTACACACTCTAAGTTCATGTAAACTGTAAAAATAACAATAAAAAGATTCCATTTATGAAGAAATAATTGTTTTGCGTCATGAAAAAATAAAAAGTCAAATAAAGGACAATATACTGAAAACCGTATTGTAATTGTGCTAATAGTTTCGTGATATATATCGTTATCGTGATATAAAATAATCCATAATCATGTATTTTTTTTCCATATCGCCCAGACACTATCGTACACGCGGGTGTGTGATTTGTACAGTATTGTAACCAGTATTGTCATATCGTGTCTGTGTGTGTGTGTGTGTGTGCTGATGTGTGTGCGCGCGCGTGTGCGTGTCGGCTGTGCGTGCGTGGATCGTGTGTGTGTGTGCGTATGTGTGGTGTGTGTGTGTGTGTGCGTATGTGTGGTGTGTGTGTGTGTGTGTGTGTGTGATGTGTGAGTGTGTGTGTGTGTGTGTGCGTGTTGTGTGTGTGTGTGTGTGTGTGTGCCCTGTTATGTCTCAGGTGTGGGCGTGAGTTTCCTGATTAGGCTGGTGGTTACCCGGGGCCGACCCAGCATCTGGTGGGGACCATGAGATGGGCAAATGGGAAATACGAGTCAGAGTGGACCAAACGAGGTGTCCATGGTACTGGACTGGAGCCGCCTCCTCTACCACAAGGTACACCACACACACCACACCACACACACACACACACACACCAACACACACACACTCAACACACACACACACTCAGACAACACACACACACAACACACACACACACGACACACACACACACACACACACACATCAACGAGGTCTCCATTGGTACTGACTGGAGCCCCCGCCTTCTACCACAAGGTACGCACACACCACACACACACACACACACACACACACACACACACACACACACCACACACACACCACACACACACACACACACACACATCAACGGAGGTCTCCATGGTACTGACTGGAGCTAGCGCCTTCTACCACAAGGTACGCACACACACACACAGACACACACACACACACACCTACATCCGACACACCCAGACACACACACACACACACACACCACACACACACACACACCACACACACACACACACCACACACACAACACAACACACACACACACAGACACAGAACACACACACACACACACACACAGACACACAACACACACACACAGACACACACACAACACCTACACACACACACACAGACACAGTACACACACACACACACACACACAGACACAGAACACACACACACACAGCCACACACACACAGACACACACACACACAGACACACACACACACACCACACCCACACACACACACACACCAACGAGGTGTCCATGGTTACTCACAGGGAGCCGCCTTGTCTACCAAACAAAGGTACACACACACACACACACACACACACACACACACACACACACAACACAGACACACAGACAGACACACACAGACACACAGGACACACACAACACACACAGACACACAACACACACACAGACACCACACACACACACACATCTCACACACACATCTCACACACACACACACACACACACACAGACACACACACACACCACACACCAACGTGGTGTCCATGGTGCTCACAGGAGCCGCCTTTCCATCTACAAGGTTACACAACCACACACACACAGTCACACACCACACACATTGTTGTATCATCAATCATTACGTCATTCACTTTGTTCAGATAAATGATTTATTGTGTTTGTGTACTTCTGAAACCATCATTCTAAACTTGTGACGTGGTGTGTGTGGTGTGTGTGTGTGTGTGTAGTGTGTGTGTGTGTGTGTTGGGTGTGTGTTTACGTAAGGGTTAACGTTCGGGCGAGAAGGTCGCTACCGTGGAATAGCAGCACACCACAGAGAGAATCTATAGACCACGACGCGGAGGGGAGGGGTCTTGTTCTCTCTGAATTGCTGCTATTCCACAAAGCGACCGACTCGTGCCCGGAACGTGTTTTTAAACCCGCTTATATATTATATTGGATATACTTAAATGACGCACACATGGCGGGGACATTTCTTTTAGGACTATTTAATGTTAATTTTTATAGTTTTTCATGTCAAAAAGATTGTTGCTGCGCAAAACAAAACAGGGCCATAGTTGGAACACCGCTAGGCAACGCTTGGTAGACAGGGTCAACAGGTGTTGATTTATCACAGCAGCTGATTAGAGTCTTAGTTGTAAAAGTCGCTTTAGCAGTGAAAAGTCTAGTTGCCCATTGACAGCGGTCTTTTTTAAAACCAAAACCTCCCTTTAAAAAA
>NW_026946083.1:0-20244 GCF_034702125.1 Engraulis encrasicolus
TCTCCCCTCCCCCCCAAAGGCTACACTCGCCCGTTCTCGTCGTAACTACAGAAATTTGGCGAGGTCTTAACACTTACGCCTACTCCCCGACGGGCTATACATTTTACGTCAGGTCTTAGCCAGAATAAGTGTTTATGACCCTCTGGAACAACGGGTGTAACTATCTGATTGGTCTCAGAATGTTGAGGTACGACCAGTTTCTCTTAGGACCGGTCATAAGACAGTTGGTGCAACCTGCCCCAGGATTGCCATGCGCTGGACCCCTACAGTTTGCTTACCAGGAGAATGCTGGAGTAGAGGATGCTATCCTCTATCTGGACAAAGGAGGCAGGCCCGTGAGAATCATGTTCTTTTGATTTCTCCAGTGCCTTCATCACTATCCAGCCACTCCTGTTGAGAGACAAACTGCTGCAGATGGGAGTATAACAGTGCTGGTGACCTGGATTACAGACTACCTCAGTTCGTCAGACTGGGTGACCTCACATCACGGACTATGGTCAGTAGCACCGGAGCTCCAGAGGGAACAGTACTCTCCCCGGTGTTGTTCACCCTCTACACCACCGACTTCAAGTACAACTCAGATAGCTGCCACTTGCAAAAGTTCTCAGATGACACAGCCATTGTGGGATGTATTAAAGATGGGCAGGAGGGGGAGTGCAGGGGACTGGTGGAGAAATTCATCAGTTGGTGCAGTACCAACCAGCTGCAGCTGAACACCATGGAGTAGAAGTATGGAATAGCGGCTGATGAGGTGTCCCAATATCAAGGGAAATAATGGACAAGGCGAAGCGTTCTAACAGAAGGGCTGTTCGCTTTGCCAAGTCCATTTTCCCTTGATATCGGGACACCTCGAAGGCCACTGTTCAGCTTATCACCCGGTTACCAGCATTTAATAATTAATTTATTGATATGTTGATCTAAGGCTTCGTGAAAGAGTAGATTAACCACTGCGCTTGGTGCGTTGCTGTATGGGCACCACTTCCTAATCTAGTGAGACGCGCCTCTATCGGAGGCATGTAAGGAGTCGCGCAGAACGTTGGGGTGACTTGACAACCAAATGCGATAGAATTGATGACTGGGTTTTTGACTTGACAACCAGATGCGATAGAATTAGTAACGGGGTCTTGACTAGACAACCAGATGCGTTAGAATTAACGACGCAGTCTTGACTAGACAACCAGATGCGATAGAATTAGTAACGGCATTTCGCCAGAAAGTTAGAGAAGAAGCAACTTAGATGCCAGCACAACATCATAGGTGTCCTGCTACCGGGGAATAAAGGACACCTGCTCAGCCGGGTGATAAAGGACAATTACAATCATCCCCTGCACCCAGTCTTTGACAACCAGAGAAGCTTGTTCAGCTGTAGATTCGGTGCCATCTCATGCAAGACAGACAGGCTACGGAGGTCCTTTGTCCCCAGGGCCACCCAGTTGTTCAACACCACACAGATCGGACACCCAGAAAGAGATCATCATAGGTGACTGGACTGCATAATCAACATGTGGATTCCCGGTGATACTTCCCAAGTGGTACTTCACCCTGACGTCTTCCTGGACTTAATACTGACATTTTTGGGACACCTGGGCACTTTGGACACTTTCAGTTTTTGACTTTTTTTGCTGTGTACCACTCAACTATGGCACATGTGATGAACCACTCTTATCCTTCCCATCACAACCGTGTGTGTGTGTGTGTGTGTGTGTGTGTGTGTGTGTGTGTGTGTGTGTGTGTGTGTGTGTGTGTGTGTGTGTGTGTGTGTGTGTGTGTGTGTGTGTTGTGTGTGTGTGTGTGTGTGTGTGTGTGTGTGTGTGTGTGTGTGTGTGTGTGTGTGTGTGTGTGTGTGTGTGTGTGTGTGTGTGTGAAAGCTCACATGGGCAGTAATCCAGAGTTGAGTCTCCAATCTGTAATTTCCTTTTAGCAAAACATGGAGCGATCCTAGACAACTCTCTCGACCCTCAAGATGCTGAAGGTATCAAAGCAGCTGCGTAATACTTTTGCTTGCACTCCGCACTGCTGATGTTGCCAGAAGACTTGTTACAGACTTTACAACCGTTGCCAACCAACATAGAACACTTGTAAAATCACAACATAATTGAACCAAACTGCATGTGATATCCCTTAATTAATCACATGCTAAACAAATTGGAAGTCCCATAATGTTCATGTCAAATGTCCATCTTGCATAAACAATTAGGTAACCACAGAGAAAACTGTATGCAACCCCAATGAAGAATAATAATGTTCGGTCTTCCATTCAAATGCAGCATACGGTAATCAAAATTATAAAATGGACATTAGCAAATAAATGAAATAAAAACAGTCCATTACAGCATGCAGGCACGCACTCAGGCACGCACACACGCACGCACGCACGCACGCACGCACGCACACACTCACACACACACACACACACACACACACACACACACACACACACACACACACACACACACACATACACACACACACACACACACACACACACACACACCACACACACACACACACACACACACACACACACACACACACACACACACACACACACACAGCACATACAGAACATGCACATATGCGTTGTTTCAAATCTCCCATAGAGATGATAAAAAAATGGCTTCCCGGTCTTGCCCTACCCCCCACGTTGGCTCCACTCTTGAATTGAACGTCCGTTGTCCATATAGTGTACACGTCAGTGACACATACATTTTTTCTCTCGACCTTTCTCTACTTCTCTCTGGATTTCTGTCTCTCACACCCACGCACGTCTGGGCACGTGGCCAGGCTGGAGGTGGAGGCTGTGGAATGGGCTGCCATGAAGAACCAGGAAGCAGCTCCTGGAAGCCCCATTAAACGCACTCCCTCGCTGTGCTCCACTATATTGCTCGCTTTTAAAAAAAAAGATGACGTGTCGTGCACACGTGTCATCATGCTCTTACATGCTTCCTGCCATTTGCTTTAACTACTGCTGCTGCCGTTCCTGCTCTAACTGAGGCATTACAATGTCGTCTCTCTCTTTCGCTCTTTCTTTCTCTCTCTCTCTCTCTCTCTCTCTCTCTCTCTCTCTCTCTCTCTCTCACACACACACACACACACACACACACACACACACACACACACACACACACACACACACACACACACACACACACACACACACACACACACACACACACACAAGCACAGAAACAGACATGCACACATACAGAAACATGGACTTGCATGCACAAACATACTCCCACTGGCTTAATGAGGAGTAGGTATAAAAGTGCAGTGTCAGGTATGCCAACTCCCTTGTCTGCTATGTTACTGTGCAGTCTGCTGCAATTGTGTGTGTGTGTGTGTGTGTGTGTGTGTGTGTGTGTGTGTGTGTGTGTGTGTGTGTGTGTGTGTGTGTGTGTGTGTGTGTGTGTGTGTGTGTGTGTGTGTGTGTGTGTGTGTGTGTGTGTGTGTGTGTGTAATATGTGTCTGCGTGCCAAGTGTCTCACCCTGGCTCGTGGTCATTCTCTTAATGCACTTCCCTTCCTCCTCTTCTTCCTCTTCCTCTCCCTAGAGCTGAGGATGCTGATGATGACAGCCAATGGCCACGTGGACCCGCGAGGCTCTTTGGCCCCGCCCATCATCATGCGTACGGCAGCCACGCCCATGCCCACGCCCAAGAGCTCCCTTGGCCCAGAGTCCATGCTGGGGTTCGGGGAGTCCCGCCGGGGCAGTGGAGTGTCCATCGACCCCATAAACCCCTACGACCAGCGTTCCTTGGTGAGTGCTACACTGAGGCCCACTGAGAACCGTGAACGTGCCCGCACCTAATTGCGAACCCAACATGATCTCCAAAAATTCCGTGCTCCTGGACATGGATGTTAAGGACACGAAATCCGTGTCCAGGAGCACGGATTTTGCCAAAATTCTGTGCTCCTGGACACGGAATTATTTTCTGTGATGGACACACAGAAGTGCTCTCTCTATACTCCCACAGTTCTATGTTTCCACAGTCTTGTGTTTTCTCAGGATTTTTTCTAAAAAAAACAAACAAACAAAAAAAAAACGTTTCTTACTGTCAGGTTAGAGGTAGGGATTGTTTTGGTCTGGGCACAGCTAGCCTAGTATTATTTCATTCATTATATGAATTTGATAGCCTATCAATCAAATGGAAAAGGTATTTCTCAAATACATGTCTTTAATGACAGGTTAAGGTTAGGGAATGTTTTGGTCAGGGTACAACTTAAATTGCTGTAACATTGTTTTGCTTTAGGACTAGCATTTGGTATGTATTTTCAAATGATAGAGTTAACACAGTGCTGTGGGAATATAGAAAGCACTTCCGTGTGCCCATCACGGGAAACAATTCCGTGTCCTAGAGCACGGAATTTTGACAGTTTGGTTACCCTTTATGGCTACGTCTGTGTAGCTTCATTTATAGGATAGATAGGAAGATATCAGATTAGTTTCTGGCTCTTAAAATTTGTTAGTCACTCATAATAAGTGTTATATTTATAAAGTTAAAAAAATAATAATTTTTATATTTGAATGTTTAATATGAAATAATCTATTTTTTGTATGTATGCTACTAGACACCTACATTTCCTTCGGGATTAATACATGTTACTCTATTCTGCTCTACTCTCTACTCTACTCTACTCTACTCTACTCTAATATGTCTGAATGAAGTAATTTACTGTATTTACGGTGTTCCGTTAAATTAAAGGTGCACTGTGTAAGGATTTTAGTTGTTTATTTTCAGAATTCATGGTACCCATTCTCTAATGTTATTTTTTTCATGAATACTTACCACCACTATCAAATCCTAAGTATTCATTATGACTGGGAAAATGGCACTTTTCATACATGAACAAGGCCGACAGGCGGACAACAGATGCGTCCCTCTATGCCAGTTCCAACCTTTTTTCCCCCCAAAACGCCCCGCTGGCCTCCTCCTAACCTGTCAACGCCCACCCCCTCTGAGGATGTGCTTTTTGTTTATTGGTCATAGCCTATTGCCCATGGAAACTCCAAATAATGTGGCAGGCAGTGAAATGACGAGACAAGGCTTTATATTTTGCAGTTTAGGCTATAATAAGCCAATGTTCATGCTAATTCTAATTTCTAACATCATCCTAATTTCAAATTCCACATAGATCAAGTGGCTACATTACAAATTACCAGATATTATTAGTAGGTTATTTATCAACCTTTAGTAGGCTATCACGCCATTTCAGCATCATGTGCATGTGGGAAAGAAACTAAACATCGCCAAATAGCCTAATAAATAAATAAAACCGTTTGGGTGAATCATGCGCTTATGGGTTCACCCTTTGGGTGAATTACGCGCTTAATTTTCAATGCCAGCTTTTCACCGTCAAGGCACAAAGCAGTGAGCTTCAGTGGCAGAGTTTACCAAATTCATACGACTGCAAACCAATTACGAATCAAAAGACGCGTTCTGTCCCGTGCTCTCTCTGAGCGCAAGGGAAAGCACCTGTGGGGTCCACGCGCCCGCCAGCAGAAAACGAATCTCCCTTGAAATATGTCCGAGAACATCAGTAACACTACAGCGTATGTGAAATGCAAATGGCCCATCTGTCTACTTGTAGTTCGAGAACACTGACTACTCACTGAAACGTAGTGGCAGAATGTTTGCAAACTCACGTTTAGAGGAAGAGCTGTAGCGCTGCTGGTCGCCTGTCAACTTATTACGGTTCCATGTTGTGGAGCGTTATGCAATGCAAACGCCCCTCTATCCGAGCACAAACATCTGTGTGAAATACTGCCTGCCGACTTCTAAATCGTTAATTTCCATTCTGATGAACCAAAATAGCTGAGCACAACGCGACACTATCAGCCGAAGTGTAGGCTATCAGACCGTGAACATTAAGTGACACTCACAGTGGTGTTGGTGTGCTGTGGAGAAGGAACGAAGTTGCCTACCACTGTCCAAACGCAAAACAATGCCGAAAATTGAATGCCCCCCTCAGTTGTCTCACAATGCAATCAGCTTAGCCTTGCCGGTTTGGTAACATATCGTATACGTTTTGACATGCATTCGCTCCAGGCCAAAATGCCTCTCTGCCTCCGCCTTGAGGACACAGGAAGGAACTGAAGGAATGCGTTTCAGACAGGAATGCGTTTCAGACGGACGGACGGACGGACGGACAGACCCTCTTATAGAGATGCTGGGACGCATCTAAAAAGGGGATCTTCTCCATGGTCTGCCATTTTGAATTTCCAGAAATATCCATTTTTAGCTGCAAAAATGACTGTACTTTGGCCATACTAGTACATATTAGTTTATTACTTTGGTATATATGCATGAAAAGATAGTATTTGGCAATAGGCAGTACAGTTTAAATGAGCAGCATAGTTGCAGTACCTACTCTGACCACAGTGCACCTTAAATGATACATTTTATTACTTTCAATACAATAGCAGTTAAATTAATTTCAATATTTCATTTCATATTTATTTTACTTTTATATGATTTGGATTTTTTGAGTGCAATGTTATGTAGTGTGCATACTTATTCTTATAGACTTGATAAATTCTTTCAAGTACAATCACACTACAAATCAAGTACAATCAAGCTACAAATATGTGAGGTAAAATCGATTAATCAGCACATACTCCTGGACATACAGGCCTTTGTATTATGGAGCTATCGTCCATGTAAGCTGCTGAGAGATCTGCCAGTGGGTCTGGCACTGACACCAGAAATCTGTGTAATGGCAGCGTGAGCGTCCCAGGTGGCTAGGTGAAGGACAAAAAGTGCACAAGATAAAAAAAAACAAATGAGTGTCCTCTCTGTAATGCATCTCGTAGAAGTTGATTAAATTACCAGCATGTCAACGTTTCAACCCAGAGGGCACAGTGAACCTGAAGTGACCCTAGTGTATTAAACAATTGCCATGCCGTTACACCGTGTTAGTAGGCCTACATGTTGCTGCGCTGCTTGTTCTTTTCCATAATATATTACAAGCAAACTGCTCATGTGAAAATGGCATTAGGTCTCAGCCTCAATCTTTGGAAGGGCACTTATGATGCAGTCTTGCCCTTGTGCTCCTCCTGGTGTGTGTAAGTGGATTGCAATGCCTCTTGTCCACCAGGATTGTGTAAGTCCCGGTGCTGGTAGTGATGTTCAGATGTTCTGCCACAGCATGTGTGCTGACGTTGAACAAACTCCCTCTGGTCCAGTCCTGTCACCAACACTACAACACATCTTTCAGAGCTAAGCATATTTTGTTGACAGTGTAGTCATTATTTAGCACGTGGTCACCTTTGGATCCTATTACTTTTTTGTCAAAACAAACCAAATCCGGGGGGTGTGGTGGGTCAATGAGCTAAGAAGCCATACCATCACGCCGGCGACCTCGATTCGATACCGGTCTGAGGTCCTTTGGCGATCCTTCCCCTCTCTCTCTCCCACTCATTTCCTGTTGGGTCATTTCACGTGAAATCAGACACTTTGGGACCCGACCGACCCGGATTTCAATCATACTTGGTGTGCCTTTTCAGTAGCAAGGTAGCACCCCAAAACTGCATTGGTTTGAATCTGACACTAATATTAAGGGAGAAACAGACTAGGAAAGGTTCACATAGGGTAGGACACTATACATTCAGCCTTGAATATATCAGTCAGCGTTAGTCACAAAAAGATGCCTGTGGTGTTGTTTGAAAGCTCTTTTCTGGCTCTACATATTACACAGTCACCTTGGAATACAACTACTCTCAGAATATGAATTATGATAAATTGAAAAATTAAAAATGGAATATCTAAAAAACTCATATTTTAAAATGGCCAGTTCCTTGTCCAAACGTAGCCGGCAATGTCATGAGCAGCACCTAAAATGCTGGTGTTCGGTTTGTCATTCATTTCAGAGAGAATTTGACTCACAAATATGGCGTCATACAGACCACTTACTAATAATATGGTAATACCATAGTAGCATCACATGACAAAACAAAAACAAAACAAAAATGGTCAGTGTCCATGGTCCCAGGTTTCAGAAACTAAGGCAGATGTCCATTTATACACACCAAATGATGATATGTGAATGTTTGAACATTCCTTCTCTGTGTACCTGTGCCATCTTCCCTTTACCGTACTTTAAAGAGATAATCAATGGCTACACTCTCATTTTGTACTCTACCAGTGCATTTGAAGCAACAGCTGTGTCTTTTGTAGATAATGTATAAGTACGTCCCGTTGCAGTTACAGGTTCCACTACCAGAAGCACATCCTGATGATCCATGACAAGTCTATCTGGTCTGAAGGGAAAAGTGAAGGATGGAGATGGCCCATGAGGATGCAGGAAGTTCAGTTTCACCTCTCCAGTGCTTGGCATACATTCCTCAGCACATGCTAGCCACCAGTTGCCATCACATACAGCTACAATATACCCTTTGATGCTTGAAAATGTAACACATTCCTTTACTGAGCTCACTCTTTCAACTCTGCCTTCTCTGAATGCTGAAAATGGCCTAACTTCCACTGTGTCCATTGACAATGGGCAGAAGCTGTGTAGTTTTTGAGTACCTGGAATAGTTCTTGCAGATTCAAACATTTTCAACAGGTTCTCAGCTTCATGATGGTACATCTCTGTTGTGGCAAACTGGCAATGGATGTTCTTGACATTATCCTTGACTGACTCCCTTGAACCAGGAACGTTTTTAAAACTATAGTTTTGTAATTCAAGATGCTATTCAATCATTTCACTGGAACAACCAGTGCAGGCCACAATCCATCCATTTGTATGCTACTACCAAGATCAGTTGAAACTGGGAAAAAAAATCTGTTTTGTTGTTATTTCAGACTGCAACATTCATGATACAATTGCTGTACATCTGTTTCAGAAGCTCCTAATTCAGTTTCTCAGTGACACTTCATCAATGACAGAACGTCCAAAGAAGATCCTATATTTTTTCTGATGGCTGTGCTGCACAATATAAGAACCTTAAAAACACAACAAGATTTTCACATACCTGCAGAGTGGCACTTTTTTGCCACATCACATGGCAAAGGTCCATGTGATGGCGTTGGAGGGACAGTTAAATGGCTTGCTGCATGAGCAAGTCTGCAACGTCCTATTGACAATTAAATTGTAACGCCATACCAACTGTTTGAATTTGTCAAGGATAATGTCAAGAACATCCATTGCCAGTTTGCCACAACAGAGATGTACCATCATGAAGCTGAGAACCTGTTGAAAAGGTTTGAATCTGCAAGAACTATTCCAGGTACTCAAAAACTACACAGCTTCTGCCCATTGTCAATGGACACAGTGGAAGTTAGGCCATTTTCAGCATTCAGAGAAGGCAGAGTTGAAAGAGTGAGCTCAGTAAAGGAATGTGTTACATTTTCAAGCATCAAAGGGTATATTGTAGTCAAGTCAAGTCAAGTAGGTTTTATTGTCAATTTCTTTACATGCACTGGTCATACAAAGAATTTGAAATTACATTTCTTGCTTTCCCATACAGACATAGACTAATCTAGGTAAGGACATAGACAGTATAGACATAGACAGTACTTATACATGGACTTAAGACAGTATGGACATAGACAGTGCTCATACAGACATTTAAAGTGCAAGACTGGACAACAGAAGACTTGTAGAGGACATACATTAAGAGGTATTTGTTGTGCTTTTTGTGCTTTTCCTAAAAAAAAGTCCTTTATAGCGTTCTGACATGGTAATAGTAGCATTTTGAAGAAAATAAATATTAAAAAGGTCTGTCAAGTACACCAGCAGCAGTGTGTGTGTGTGTGTGTGTGTGTGTGTGTGTGTGTGTGTGTGTGTGTGTGTGTGTGTATGTGTGTGTATGTGTTTAGTGCAGGTAGAAGGTGCGGTGTGCGTCTTGTGTGTGTGTTCGTGTGTCTGTGTGTAGCTGTATATGATGGCAACTGGTGGCTAGCATGTGCTGAGGAATGTATGCCGAGCACTGGAGAGGTGAAACTGAACTTCCAGCATCCTCATGGGCCATCTCCATCCTTCACTTTTCCCTTCAGACCAGATAGACTTGTCATGGATCATCAGGATGTGCTTCTGGTAGTGGAACCTGTAACTGCAACGGGACGTACTTATACATTATCTACAAAAGACACAGCTGCTGCTTCAAATGCACTGGTAGAGTACAAAATGAGAGTGTAGCCATTGATTATCTCTTTAAAGTACGGTAAAGGGAAGATGGCACAGGTACACAGAGAAGGAATGTTCAAACCTTCACAAATCATCATTTGGTGTGTATAAATGGACATCTGCCTTAGTTTCTGAAACCTGGGACCATGGACACTGACCATTTTTGTTTTGTTTTTGTTTTGTCATGTGATGCTACTATGGTATTACCATATTATTAGTAAGTGGTCTGTATGATGCCATATTTGTGAGTCAACATCTCTCTGAAATGAATAACAAACCGAACACCAGCATTTTAGGTGCTGCTCATGACATTGCCGGCTACGTTTGGACAAGGAACTGGCCATTTTAAAATATGAGTTTTTTAGATATTCCATTTTTAATTTTTCAATTTATCATAATTCATATTCTGAGAGTAGTTGTATTCCAAGGTGACTGTGTAATATGTAGAGCCAGAAAAGAGCTTTCAAACAACACCACAGGCATCTTTTTGTGACTAACGCTGACTGATATATTCAAGGCTGAATGTATAGTGTCCTACCCTCACATGTGAACCTTTCCTAGTCTGTTTCTCCCTTAATATTAGTGTCAGATTCAAACCAATGCAGTTTTGGGGTGCTACCTTGCTACTGAAAAGGCACACCAAGTATGATTGAAATCCGGGTCGGTCGGGTCCCAAAGTGTCTGATTTCACGTGAAATGACCCTGTCACACTCTCACCCGATCCTATCCTAAATAAAGGCATAAAAGACCAAAAACATCTTAAAAACAAACAAACAAACAAACAAACAAACCAAAACCATTTCCAGGTACCTGCACTGTGCACATGTCTCAGTACTGTAAGTTTTTTTTCTGAGTGTGTGGTGGCCTACAGATGGTCCCCATTATAGAATGCACACGCATTATTGTGGTATTCACAAGTGGCTCAACGTGCTGAGCCATGCGCCGAGCTGCAGTGTACCCAAACAGCATCTGCATTACCCAAACAAATTTGTTTAGACTCTAGACATATTACTGACAAAAAAGAAATGGTTGATGCTTTCAATCAACACTTTGCCTCAGCAGGACTTCTCTTCAGGCCCCTTCCAAATCAGTCACAGCCTGATCCTCTGTCTCCTACTATGAGACAGGCAAATAGGCCTACATTCTCTATTACACCAATCAGCAGGGGGTCAGTGTTAACAGCCCTAAAAAACATAAACAGTAGAAAATCAGCTGGTCCTGATGGCCTTGAACCGTCACTTCTAAAACTTGCAGCTGAAATTATTACAGACCCTTTAACATACATTTTTAATTTATCCTTGGCACAAAATTATATTCCAGATTCTTGGAAATTAGCACATGTAGCTCCTTTATTAAAAAATGGTGACCCAGCTATGCTAGATAACTATCGCCCAATCTCAAAGCTTTCAGTATTGGCCAAAATCTTTGAATCTCTAATTAGTGATCAACTAAAAGAGTTTTTAACTAAAAATAGTATTCTGAGCCCAGTTCAATCAGGCTTTAGGAAGAAACATAGCACAATCACTGCAGCTGTAAAAGTAGTAAATGACATCATCAGCTGCATTGATGGCAAAAAGTCTTGTGCAGCATTGTTCATAGATCTCTCCAAGGCATTTGATACTGTAAATCATAGTATTTTATTACATTCTTTGCACAACATAGGTATGTCTGAAAAAACTTTACTTTGGTTTAAAGATTATTTTACAAATAGGCATCAATGTGTCTCCTGTGATGGTCTAACATCAGGAAGAGCTCAAATTAAAATTGGCGTTCCACAAGGTTCCATTTTGGGGCCATTATTGTTCACCATCTACATAAATGATATCTGTGCATATGTAGATGCAAATGTGCATCTGTATGCAGATGACACTATTTTATACTGCTATGCCCCATCTCCTTCTGAGGCATTAGCAAAACTTCAAGTAGCTTTCATAAAAATTCAGGAAAATCTACTCAAGCTACACCTGGTATTGAACTCAAACAAAACCAAATACATGTTATTTACTTAATACATGTTATTTTGAAATCTTGCCTCAAATAAGTACTTTACAGGGACAGGTAATAGAAAGAGTGTCAAGTTACAAATATTTAGGCTTTCTAGTGGATGAAGACCTAACTTTTAATTCTCATGTGAACAATTTGGTGCGTAAATTAAAAATAAAGTTAGGATTTTATTACAGAAATAAGGCATGTTTTAATGTTAGAGCCAGAAAGGAGCTAGTCACTTCTACATTTGTCTCTGTATTAGACTATGGTGACATTATCTATATGCATGCTTCTAAATCTGTGCTACGGGCTCTAGATTCTGTTTATCACTCAGCATTACGCTTTATTACTGGAGCCAAATACTCAACCCATCATTGTGACCTTTATAGTCTGTCAGGTTGCCACCCACTGTCAGTACGTAGGCAGCTTCATTGGCTTACTTTTATTTACAAAGCAGTCATTGGTCTGCTTCCCTCTTACTTGTCATTGTTTTATTCCTCAAAAAATAGATAATCTTAGATCAAAGGATATTATTCTCTTTAACCCACCTACCCCTAGAACCAACCTTGGGAAATTAGCATTTCAATACAATGCCCCCTCAACCTGGAATGAACTTCAGAAACAGCTAGGACTAGACGTCTTCATTCCACTGTCTGATTTTAAGGCACGTATTGCGGACATCTTGCAGTATCAGTGTGAGTGTTTTTGAGGTTTTGTAGTGGAAAAAAATAAAAAAAAAACCCTGCGTAGCTTGACTTATGTTCATCCTGTAAGTGTCTGCATTGGTCTATGCTTCTTGTTAAGTTATGTCCTTGTTGTGTATTTTATTGATGAGCGCTGTTTGTCTTGCTTGCATGTTTTTGTTATGTCCTGCATGTTTCTCTATGGTAATGTCTTGCATGTTTTTATGTCTCAATCTTTTATGCTTTGCTGTCTGGATATGTTGTCTTTGTGACTTGTTTGTTTCTGTCTGTACTGTGTGTCGTATGGAGTGCGTTTTGCGTCTTTGCTGCTCTTTTGGCTAGGGCACACTTGAAAAAGAGGCAACTGCCTCAATGTGTTTTTTACCCTAGTAAAATAAAGGAGAAATAAAAAAATAAACCGCCAGGTGGCACTTGCTATACTGAACGCTTTATCAACGTGGTAGCGCACGTTCACATAAGGAGAGACCCACAAGGACCCACCCAAGAACCCAGACTCCAGAAGGAAATTGCAGAGTCTATTCCTCAGCTACAGTATATTGCCATCGCTTGCAGACAGCTAAATGGCACAAACACCTATGTATAATAGGCTGCATTTCTTTTTAGTAGCACATGTGGAGTGTTATCTGGAGAAATGGGGAGAACGTGAATTAACTATTAGATTATCTGAAATGAAAAGTCAGTGCGTGTCACGGACAGAAGACGACCCAAGAGCGCAAGTTCAAATTCAGAGTTGTTTATTTAAGGGTTCAGGGGGGGAAGAGGAGTGAGTGGATCTTGAGGTCTTCGGAGGTGCCGGTTCCAGGGGTGCTAGGAGTGCCAGGGGTGTCAGGGGTTCCAGGGGTGCTTGGGGCTCAGGGGTCTTTCAGGGTCCTGTGGGTTACCTGGGCTCCGGGGGTCACCAAGTGTCCGGGGGTTTCCAGTTCAAAGTGCCTAGTGTGTGTGTCCCCCAGTGATCGAGCGGCGTATCGGGCTGAGGGTGGTGAAGCGTCTGGGCTCGCTCGTCTGGTGGTCGGAGGCCTGGGGGAACACACACACAACAGCAATATGAATGGCAGGCAGTAGTACAGACCAGGGCTGGGCAATAATCGTGGTGAGAGACAGAAGGCAGAATCGAGTTACCGGAGGGGCTGAAGATTGGAGAGTAGTCGAGATCCAGAAGGCAGGTCGGGATAGCCGGGGCAGTAGAACAGGGAGGCAGTCAAGAACGGATCGGAATCACAGGTAGGAGTCAGAGGGTAGACAGACAGGCAGGTTACTGGTCCAGGTATGAAGACGATCTGACAGGGCTTGGCTGAAAAACAGGGCTTGATATACTGGGAGAGGTTAGTGGGGAAATGCAGTGCAGCTGGCAGAGTAATTAGAACAGAGTGAGGCAAGGTGAGGATGGTGAGTGGGAAATGCAGTGCAGCTGGCCAGGTAACAAGAGCAGAGCAGGGCAGAGCCAGGTGGAGCTCGTTAGGCAGAGTAGGGAGAGAGTGAGCAGAGTGGCAGATAATTGAATGCAATTAAGGTTGCTACCAGGGAGAGAGAGTGCTCATGACAGGACCCCCCCTCCAAGGGACGGCCCCAGAAGTCCCAAGAACAACATCATGCCGGGAGGGTGGAGGGGAGTAGGCGGCGGGTCAGAACTCTTCCGAGCGGTCCGAGTGAATATCCTCATCCTCAGAAGGAGCTGGAGGGTCACGGTCGGGAGACAGGACAGGCACTGAGACAGGAGCAGGGTTGGCAGGACGGCTAGGGACCCCTCTTGGACGGCCCCTACGGATTGCAGGCTGATCAGGATGTAGTCGGTGGAAGTCAGTGATGAGGGTCCGGTCCACTATCCTCCTGGCCGGGATCCAGGTCCTCTCCTCTGGACCATATCCCTCCCAGTCAACGAGGTACTGGAGACCCCTACCCCTTCGCCTAGAGCGGAGCAGCCGCCGGACGGTGAAGACAGGACCGCCATCTACGAGGCGCGGAGGAGGCGGCGCCGGAGCTGCAGGGACCAGGGGACTTTCATGGACCGGCTTGACCTTGGAGACGTGGAAGGTGGGGTGGACCCGCATGGAAGCGGGCAACTGAAGCCGGACCGCTGTTGGACTGATGACTCTCTGCACAGGAAAAGGACCAATGAAGCGAGGGGCCAGCTTTCGTGATTCAACCCGCAGCGGCAGATCCCGGGCAGACAGCCAGACCTTCTGACCAACCCGGTAAGTAGGTGCTGGGGTCCTCCGTCGGTTGGCACCGACGGCGTAGCTGGTTCCAGACTTCAGGAGCACAGTGCGAGCCTGGGCCCAAGTGCGGCGGCAGCGGCGGGCATACGCAAGAGCAGACGGACAGGTGGCATCCGCTTCCTGGCTGGCAAACAGTGGAGGTTGATACCCGTAGACACACTGAAAGGGGGAGAAACCGGTGGAGGAACTGGTGAGTGAATTATGGGCATATTCCACCCAGAGCAGGTGTTGAGCCCAGGCCCGGGGATTTTGGGAGGCCACGCACCTCAGTGCCTTCTCCAGCTCCTGGTTCATGCGTTCAGTTTGGCCGTTTGACTGCGGGTGGAATCCAGACGATAGGCTGGCGGTGGCCCCAAGGAGATGACAGAACTCCTTCCAAAAGGTTGCTGAGAATTGCGGGCCCCGGTCTGACACTATATCCTGGGGTAGGCCATGGATACGAAACACCTGTTCCAGGACCACCTGGGCGGTCTCCTTAGCAGAGGGTAGTTTGGGAAGGGGCACGAAGTGGGTCATCTTACTAAAGCGGTCAACAATGGTAAGGATGATTGTGTGTCCGTCAGAGGGCGGAAGACCCGTAACAAAGTCCAGTGAAACGTGGGACCAGGGCCTCTTGGGTATGAGTAGGGGTTGCAGCAACCCAGCAGGAGGCTGGTTGGGGGTCTTGTTTCGGTTACAAGTGGGACAAGCTCGGATGTATTCTCGGACATCCCGTCTCATCCGCCGCCACCAGAACCGCTGGCGGACCAGATGAAGGGTGCGAGTGATGCCGGGATGACAGGCCAGACGGGATTCGTGCCCCCACTGTATCACAGGTGACCTGAGATTTGCTGGAACAAACAGACGGTTGGGGGCGCTGGTGCTTGGGCCTGGCTGGTCCCGAAGAGCCTCCATGACCTGCTTCTCGATCACCCAGGTGAGGGCCGCTACGACAAAGTGGCTGGGAAGAATGGGGGCTGTCATGGCAGTGGTCTCGTCCTTCTGAAACATCCGGGAAAGGGCATCAGGTTTGACGTTGCGAGATCCCGGGCGGTAGGAGAGCGTGAAATTGAAGCGGGTAAAGAACAGAGACCACCGCTGTTGACGGGAGTTCAGCCTCCTGGCTGTTTGGATATACTCCAGGTTTTTGTGGTCTGTCCACACTATGAATGGTTCCTTTGACCCCTCTAACCAGTGCCGCCATTCTTCAAGGGCGAGCTTGACAGCCAACAGCTCGCGGTTCCCAATGTCGTAGTTGCATTCAGCAGGGGTTAGCCGACGGGAGTAGAAGGCACAGGGGTGCATCTTGCCATCCTCAGCTGCTCTTTGAGAAAGCACTGCACCCACTCCCACGTCCGAAGCATCTACCTCCACCACAAACTGCCTTGCTGCATCTGGCATCTGGAGGATGGGAGCAGAAGTGAAACGTGTCTTGAGGATATTGAAGGCCTTGTCAGCAGCTGCTGTCCATTGGTACGGTTGTTTAGTGCTGGTTAGCGCCGTGAGTGGTGCAGCCACTGTGCTATAGTTTCTGATGAACCTTCTATAAAAGTTCGCAAAGCCCAAGAACTGTTGCAACTTCTTCCGAGACTCAGGAACTGGCCAGGAAGTGACAGCCGACACCTTCGTGAGATCCATCTGAATGCTGCCCTCGGTCACCACATACCCCAGGAATGAAACAGTTTTTGCATGGAACTCGCACTTCTCTGCCTTCACGAAAAGAGAGTTCTCCAGCAGGCGGCGCAGGACCAACTGGACATGGTGCGTGTGTTCTGACAGAGTCTTTGAGAATATTAAAATATCGTCAAGGTACACAAATACGAATTTATTTAGCATGTCCCTGAGGATATCATTCACTAGGGCTTGAAAAACTGCTGGGGCATTGGTGAGGCCGAAGGGCATGACGAGGTATTCATAGTGGCCGGTTGGTGTGTTGAACGCTGTCTTCCATTCGTCTCCCTCTCTCACTCGCACCAGATGGTAGGCATTGCGAAGGTCCAGCTTTGTGAATACGGTGGCTCCCTGCAGCAGTTCGAAGGCAGACGAAAGTAAGGGCAGTGGGTAGCGATTCTTAACCGTGATGTCATTCAGACCCCGGTAATCTATGCATGGACGAAGAGAACCGTCCTTCTTGCCGACGAAGAAGAATCCCGCTCCTGCGGGGGAAGATGACGGTCTGATTATCCCGGCGGCAAGAGAGTCATTAATGTAGTCTTCCATGGCCTTTCTTTCCGGGGCTGACAGTGAATAAAGACGACCCTTGGGAGGTGCTGTGCCAGGCAGGAGATCAATCGCGCAGTCATAGGGTCTGTGTGGGGGTAGAGATGTCGCCTTGGATTTGTTGAACACCTCTTTCAGGCTGTGGTAACAGGCCGGAACATTGGATATGTCGGGGGTAGCGTTAGATATTTCCCGGTGAACGGGCAGGGTGGCCCCCCTTAAACAGGTCTGGTGACAACTCCTTCCCCACTCACGGACTGTTCCTGTCTCCCAGTCGATGTGGGGGTTGTGCTGACGGAGCCACGGGTATCCGAGAATGAGTGGTTGGCCAGGTGAGTGTAGGAGGTGAAACTGAATGGACTCCTGGTGGTTTCCTGACAACAGAATTGTCACAGGGGCGGAGATGTGAGTGACCGTGCCAAGATGATGCCCATCCAGGGCTCGTGCAGGAATGGGTTGTGTCAGTTGATGATGGTTCACGCCCAGTTGCCGTGCAAGCTCAGGGTCCATGATGTTTGCTTCGGCTCCGGAATCCACAAGGGCGGCCAATGTATGAGTCGTGTCGGAAAGCTGAAGGCGGAGATGAAGCAGGGTTTTTTCGGATGGGGGGAGACTGAAGATTTGTTGAGCTCACCCGGATCTCCCCTACACCTGGTGAGCTGCGGCTTTTGCCGGACAGTTGGCGACACGGTGATTTTCACCACCACAGTAGAGGCAAAGGTTGGAGCTTAGACGGCGCCGACGCTCCTCGGGAGTCAGAGAGGCACGGCCAATCTCCATGGCCTCAGGCTGATTGAGTTGACTTTGGGACTTGACAGGCAGGGGCTGGACAGAGGAGATATCAACCCGAGTGCGGATGGCAGGTTGACTGAGACGCCCCTTCTCCCTCCTCCGGGTCTGTATACGGCGGTCAATGCGGACGGCAAGGTCAATGACGGCATCAAGTGTTGAGGGCGGGTCATGAGAAACAAGCTCGTCTTTGATATAGTCCGCCAAGCTGTGGAGGAAGGCTTGCACCAGTGCCTCTGAGTTAAACGAGCTTTGACTGGCCAGGGTACGAAAGTCAATGGAGAAGTCTGCCACTGTCCGATTACCCTGACGGATGGTGAGCAGAGCTTGTGACGCTTCGGCTGTTGGCGAGCCTAGGTCAAAGACCTTTAACATCTCCTCCTCAAAGGCACTGAAAGAGGCACAGGCTGGGGTTTGCCGGTCGAATTCTGCCGTTCCCCACAACCGAGCTCGGCCGGTGAGATGGGTGATGACATACCCCACCTTGGCTCCCTCCGTTGAGAAGGTCCTGGGCTGTAGTGCGAACTGGATTCGGCAGCTGCTCAAGAATGGCCTTACTTGCTTCTGGTTCCCATCGAAACGTTCCGGGTTCCCAATCTTTGGTTCAGGAGCGTGGGGATCTGGTGGCAGCACTGCCGGGCCTGCAGCATTGGGACCTAGGGCATCTGGAGAAGCTCCAGCGGAGGGATGAAGGAGTGTCGGTGGTACAGGAACAGAAGAACCAGGGGTGGGTGCAGGTGGAGTAGCCGGGTTTGAGAGTAGTTGCAGGGCTTGGGCTAGCTGTTGTTGCTGCAGTTGAAACTCTTGCTGTTGTAGCTGAAACTGTTGCTGCTGCTGCTGAAGCTGTTGCTGTTGCTGCTGGATCTGTTGTTGCTGCTGGTTGAATTGCTGTTGTTGTTGGTTGCCTAGCTGGAGAAGGGAAACGATGTCGCCGGCCATCCGATTGATGTCTCCCTCAGTGCGCTCCAAACGCTGTAGGGCAGTCATCTCTGGCTCTTCCTCCATAGTGGTCAGGGGGTGCGCTGGGTCCATGATGGTCAGATCGTTCTGTCACGGACAGAAGACGACCCAAGAGCGCAAGTTCAAATTCAGAGTTGTTTATTTAAGGGTTCAGGGGGGGAAGAGGAGTGAGTGGATCTTGAGGTCTTCGGAGGTGCTGGTTCCAGGGGTGCCAGGAGTGCCAGGGGTGTCAGGGGTTCCAGGGGTGCTTGGGGCTCAGGGGTCTTTCAGGGTCCTGTGGGTTACCTGGGCTCCGGGGGTCACCAAGTGTCCGGGGGTTTCCAGTTCAAAGTGCCTAGTGTGTGTGTCCCCCAGTGATCGAGCGGCGTATCGGGCTGAGGGTGGTGAAGCGTCTGGGCTCGCTCGTCTGGTGGTCGGAGGCCTGGGGGAACACACACACAACAGCAATATGAATGGCAGGCAGTAGTACAGACCAGGGCTGGGCAATAATCGTGGTGAGAGACAGAAGGCAGAATCGAGTTACCGGAGGGGCTGAAGATTGGAGAGTAGTCGAGATCCAGAAGGCAGGTCGGGATAGCCGGGGCAGTAGAACAGGGAGGCAGTCAAGAACGGATCGGAATCACAGGTAGGAGTCAGAGGGTAGACAGACAGGCAGGTTACTGGTCCAGGTATGAAGACGATCTGACAGGGCTTGGCTGAAAAACAGGGCTTGATATACTGGGAGAGGTTAGTGGGGAAATGCAGTGCAGCTGGCAGAGTAATTAGAACAGAGTGAGGCAAGGTGAGGATGGTGAGTGGGAAATGCAGTGCAGCTGGCCAGGTAACAAGAGCAGAGCAGGGCAGAGCCAGGTGGAGCTCGTTAGGCAGAGTAGGGAGAGAGTGAGCAGAGTGGCAGATAATTGAATGCAATTAAGGTTGCTACCAGGGAGAGAGAGTGCTCATGACAGTGCGGGCAGTCAGTGCACTGTCTCTCTCTCTCTCTCTCTCTCTCTCTCTCTCTCTCTCTCTCTGTCTCTCTTTCTCTCGCGTGTTCATATTATCTAACCAGGACGCATTATAAGTCCCAGTGTTATTTTATTACCGGTAAGCCAGATTGCGATAGCACTACGCATCTCCACGCACAACATGCTCAAGACAGGTGGCCTAGTAAACCAGCGCCACCTGCTGGGCGACACTTTTTTTGGCTGCGAGTTGTCTGGCCTCGCATCATTTTAGTGGTCTGCCAGGCTTGCCAAGAATCGGGCAAACCAATCACAACGCAGA
>NW_026946084.1:0-20237 GCF_034702125.1 Engraulis encrasicolus
CAAATTTTTTGAATGTAAAAATTTTTAAAAACAGGCTTTATTAAAAAATAGTTTTTTTAGAAGACACGACTTCCCCAGATCCAGCACCTCAATCACGCTATAGGTCAGATTATCTGGACTCTACCCGCAGGCAGGCGGGGGGGAGGAGGGGAAGGCGTCTAATCAAGGAGAGGGGGAGGAAAAGAAAAAGTGCAATAATATGCTATGCGACCCCCGGGGACGGGGATTCGGTGCTATTTCCTTAGGATCGTTTTCTTTCTGATGGTATTTAAAATTCCTTAAAAATATTAAAGGTTAGTTATGAGTAGGTAGGAAAACATTTTTTATTCGTTGGCTCACGAGCCTACCGGTCGAAATCCAAAAGGCCTCTAAAACTAAAGCGGCATTGCAATCGCTTCTTAAGAAGAAACTAGGAGAAAAAAGTAGGCAACCCTATGTCGCAATCATCCACATCACATCATTAATATATAATCCAAAAAATTAATTAAATAAAGTTCCATAAGGCAATAAAAACTGCCCTTATTACAAACCCATATTTGCGTTATATTTTAAAAGTAATGGTGGCCAGGCTCTTTATCCACCGACAACAACCAGGGTTCTAATCCCTGAAGAACTGACGCAGGTCTCAAAAAATTGGGCTTTCATGGTCTTTATCTTTCTGTCTCTGTCTTTATCCTTGCCTTAAACTTCATCTTCTAGTCTTTATCTCCAAAAAGGGATCGTCTTTCCTCCGAATCTCCTTTGGGACTTCGTCTTCCTTTTCTTGGTTTCTGGTGCATCATCTTCTATCGGGTACCCAAACGGGAAAAAGAAACTCTCCCTTTAGGGGAGTTCCTTTTCTCTTTGGGTTACCTGATATGTCTATTTGAATGCAATATTTTTAAGAACTTTCACAACACTGTAACTTTTATTACAACTCTTTACAACAATAAATATTAACATATTGTAAAAAGCAGTAAAATCTAAGAATCTTCCTTGCCAGGGTTATCCTAAGCAAATATCAAAAATAAATAACTCATCCCAAAGCATTTATATATATGGGAAATGTAAGAAAAATGCACATCACTTGGCCCGTGCTATTTTAATGATGTGAGGGATGGTAGCTGCGGTGTAGTTTAGCAGATCAATGTTAGCATTTTTAATAATTAATCAGGCTCAGCCCTCTTTTAGCTATGGGGGGCTGGACATGCGGAAGACTCCTTTGTTCAGTCTTTTTTTATTAATGATTAAGGATTATAGACCCCCCTTTTTATCATAACCTGTATGAGCACGGGGCCACCTGCAGAAGACATCGTTAGTATCAACGACGTTCCTAAACCTGATGGGTTAATCTAACGTGCAAATCTTCATATTCCAGAGTGCAGAGTTTAAAAAAATAAATAAACAGACATACATTCAATCATAGCAATCAAAGCATTGCAGTTAAGTTAAAACATCGTTATTTAAAGCTCCGGCACACAGCGCAAAGAAAAATAAACACCGGCCTTGTCTAAGTCTTCTAGAAGTGGTGCCCTAAGCTATCACATCTAAATGTGTGGGCAAAAGTCTGTTGTGGTTTGGATATGTCCTATCAAAGGGTTGGTTTGTTGGAGTTATCTGCGTTAAGATTTGTTGATAAGGATGAAGGGAATTTTAATTGGGGTTCAAATATTACATAATTTAGGATCAATTTTAATTAGTTTTGATTGGTTGGTCCATTTTAATGATTTGAGGTATTTACTTGAAGTTCAAATAGACTTAGTGAGTTTCAGGGGGGTCCGGGGTTACCCTATTCACTAGATTGGTTGGGGTCCCAAAAGGGTAGCTTTTAGAAAATAGGTTGTTAAATTTCTGAGAACACTAATATTTTTTATTAATATATTAGAACCTTTTTTATAAGGATCAGTTAGCAACTGAGTTTGCTGGGGGATAGGATTTTGGAGTTTTCTAGGGGTCAAGTTATCGATTTTTAGAAGTTGTGACCCTAGTTATTACTTACGGTTTGAATGGAGAAAAGTTGACTTTTTGATTTAGATTGTTGTTTCTGGTCCTCCTAGCATTTTTATTTAAATACTAAGACCCTAATTAGAGTTGAATGCAAGTGAGTTTGACCATTTAGGATTTTTTTCTGGAATTAGTTATGAATTTCCAAGTTTGGGAACATATTAGTGAATTATCGGGTTTAACAACCTAAGGGTGATTATTTTAGGGGATTTTGATCCTAATGAATCTCCAAAATCCTGGAATCTTTCCAAAATGCTTCAGCAGAGATGAACTCAAGGAAGGGTTTACATTGTGTTTGGGGAATTTTTGGAAGATTTAATTAATTTGTATATTAATTTGTTTAATTTAAGGTTCTATTTAGGTTACATTTATATATTATATTGTTTAAATTAAAGTCCAATTATGGTTGATTTTCAATTTCATCTGGATTGTTACTGAATCCTAAGTTAATTGAGCTTATTATTACTAATTTTTGGATTTAATTTGAATTTATTAAGATTTTTCGAAGTTCTAGGGCTAATTCAACGGGTGTGGTGAATTAGGGTTTTGTTAATGAGGTGATTTAATGCATACCCTGAAAATTCCTAGAAAAATTTCTATGGGTTTATGATGTCCATAAGTTCAAGTGTTTCAAGTTTAGTTTCAAGGCAATCAGTGGTGCTTACCCTAGCTCCTTAGAAAAATTTCTAAGTTAGCCATAGACGGGTCTTTTTTAATTGTTTGTCCTTTGGGTGTCACTACGTTGCATAGGTAATAAACATTATTGTCTCTAACCCTTGGGGGTAACACATTACAAAGGAATTGCAGCAAACATATGTAAACAAGACATGTCCTTAGATCTAGGGGAGAGCCTTTAGCAATTAGGTGCTGTGCATCCTAAACAATTGCAGGGGATTTATAAATAATTTAATTGCAGGAGAAAGAAAAAGAGAACACGGTTAATGAATGATTGGGACCCCAACCAAACATTAAACCTCACCCCATGATTGCTTCTTCATGTCTAGAATTTAGGTTTTAAAATTTCATACATTAAACCTCTCAAAAATTAAAGACATTTAGTAAAATATAATTTTAAAGTTATTTTTTTAAAATACCTAAAAATTAACAAATACCTATTAATATTTATAAATAAAATATAATTTAAAAATAATTTATTTATAAAATATTTGAGAGGGTTTACTGGGACCCCCAAGGCAGCAAAACAAAGGAATTTTAAAATAAGTTTTTATTTCAAAAATAATTAATATATAAATTAATTATTAATATTATGGAAAAAATACACATTACAAAGGGGTAAACAGAAGGAAAAAAAAGACCTGGAGAAGAACAGGGGGATTTTTTATTTTTGAAAATATTTTTAATATTAAATTCACATTTTTCTGAAAACTTTGATTAAATTATACGTATTTTTTCGAATTTTTTTTTAAAATAAATTATTAGTTATGAATTTTTTGAAGTTTTAAAACAATAAAAGAGTTTTTTTAATTAAATTAAATAATATTTTTAAATGAATAAAAATAATTAATTAAAGCAGGAAGAAAAAATCATTTTGAATTTAGATTCTGAAAAATTTTTAAATAAAAAATATTTTAAATAAAAATAATATATAATAATAATTAATATAAAAAAAAAAATAATATATTTATTTATTAATTTAAAAATATAAATAATTTAAATAATATATTATTTTAAAATATTCTAAATAATAATTATTTAAAAAAAAAAAATAATATTAAAATTTAAAATTTAAAATATTTAATTAAATTATATTTTCAATGTATAATAATATTATTGTTAAATATTCACTATTAAGATTTTAATAATAAGATTTTAACATAAATAATATTAATATTTTAAAATAATAAAGTAGTAATATTTATAAATAATAATAATATTGTTATAATACCATATTAAATTAAATATAAAATTATTATTATTACTATTATAAAGATTATAAAATAACACATTTTTTTTTTTTGGAAAACTTAAATAATTTAGCAATAATAATGTATAATAATAATAAATAATAATAATATAATAAAGTATTATTATTATTTTTAATCATTTTTGATTAATTATTATTATTATTAAATATAATAATAACAAAGATAATAATAATAATAATATATAATAATACAATATTATTATTACAATTGTTATCTATGATATATATTATTAATTGATATTAGTTTGAAAATAATAATAATAATATAATAATATAATAATCTATAACTAATAGTGATAGTAGTATTATTATAATTATTTATAGTTATATTATTATTAATTTCAATCTAATAATAAATAATAATAATATATAATAATAATAATAATGATAATAAATAATAATAATAATTTAATAATAATAACAATATCATAATTACTATTAAATTATTATAATATTATTGCATTATTATCAATATTAATATTGTAAATATTATAATAATAATATTATATTAATAATTATATACTAATATTTAACACTTTTTAATTATTATTATATAATATATAAGATTGAATAATAGTTATTAATTTATTTAAATTAATGTATTATTTATTATTAGTAATTAATAGTAATAATGAAGTTAATAAATAATAATAATAATATAATAATAAGAATAATTATAAACACTAATATTAATATAATAATATTATTATTAAATATTCTATTATTATTATTATATTGTTAAAGGAAAACAGAAAAAAAAATTTTTTTTAAAAAAATTTTTTTTTAAAAAAAAAATAAAAAAAAAAAAACAGGACACGGTTTGTAGGCGGCCCATGAATTTGGCTGCCTGGCAATCATTGGCTGGCGGCGCAATGATTTGCGCCGCGCCCCAATGATTTGGGCAAATCCATTCGAGCGGCAATCGATCCGCGGGCGCGGGGGTTTGACTTATCCATCGTCAGGTGCGGACGATCGGAACGTCCGTTACCCTGCGGTTATACATGATCTGGACGCGTCGTGATCTGGCTGGACGGTTCGACGTCCATCAAGCGAGGATCAAACGGCCGGGATTAAGAGATCCGCAGTTTTGGATTTCAAAATACGATCCTGATGGACCGGCGATCGAAAAAAAACTCATAACATAAGACCTCGGTGAGGCCAGATCAGGGGGATTTGGACCGGTGATCCAGGGGATCCGTTGACGGTACCTGAGCGAACGCATGATCCGTCATGCAACGTGAACGGAAGCCCTAGGGAATGCAGAACCCTAATCGGTATCGATTCTTTGAAACGGCTGGGTGTGTCTTTTGATACACCAAATAATCAAACGAAAATGTTTAAATGTATAATCTACGCATATATTTGAGGAGAGCATTCACTGGGGAATAATTTTTGGTATCCTTTAATAGGCCTCTTGTGCCGGAAAAGGTTATTTAGGATCTTATGTGTCTAGACCTAGGGTTGAGTTTTTTTTACCTCAATCAATCGATGGATTTTGGGGAGTTCTTGGGCTTTGTTGCACTTGTGGATTGTCCACGCTTCCTCTTTGTCGAAGAAATCCGGCCCGAAACGCCTTGATGACGGCCAAAACAAAATGGCTTTGGGAACGCTTGGAGCTGTCGGTTTTTGGCCGGAAAAGAAATTCTCGCCGCACGTGCGGGTGGGCCTTGTGGACGTCGGATAGTGGTCGGGAGAGGTGGTGGTCTGTGCGTCGAAGGGTGTTTTGGGGGGGACTCGTCACAATTCGGAAAGCCCGGCTTGGGAGGGAGCTTGGGGAAGTGCTTAATGCAAAAGATCCTTTTTATTTTGAACCCTTTATGAGGCTCTATTTAAACGCCTTCTAGACTCTATCACCAAAGGCGCCCTCCTAGTTTCTCATAAGAGGTTAATTAGGAGGGAGAAAAATCCCTTCATAAATTAGCGTGGCCTTGAGTTTGGAATCAATAAGGTAAGAGTCTAAGATCAATTTTTAAGGCTTTTAAATTGACCTATAATAGGTCAAATTGACCCATTTATGACTAGGTGTTGACCAAGTCAATGTGTTGACTTGGTAACCTAGCCAAATGGGTCAAGGCGGATGTATGGGGGATTGAGCCAAGAGAGCCTATGGATTGATTTGGGACCAATTAGGTTAATAATTGGGTAAAAATGGGTCAACCTGGGTTGACCTGGTCAACGGGGTTGACCCAGGACCCAGGGGCCAGGGTCCCACCAGCACTTGGTTTTTGACTCAAGGAAAGCCACTGGATAGGGTCTTTGGGGTTTGACTTGGGTCAATTAGACCAATGTCAACCCCCTTTGACCAGATCCAGGGAAAGAAAAAAGAGGGGTCAACATACGGAACCGCCCACAGTGGTACGAAAAGAACGAGTAGTGAATCGAACCTGTTGGCAGTTGACCATTTGTGACAGAGAAGGGATGCGGTGAGTAATAGATCTAAAAGGCACCTAAAGAAGAAGTGCAAAACAACTACTGTACGACTATCTCGAACCGGAAATGTAGGAAAAAAGATAGGAGAGGACCATCCACCTGACTATCTCGTCAGGGGTTGTGTTGGAAGGAAAAGAAGGAGAAAAGAGAAGAAGCTCAACTATCTGGCATGACTATGTCTCGTCTTTGACAGAGAATGGAGGAGGGAAAAAGACTCTACCATCCATCTGGTTCATCGCACCAGGACAGGATAGGAATAATGGCTCTATACTATCTGCTTGGCTATCTCGCCAGGTACCCAAGATTAGAGAAAAGAGGGCTTCACATTTTGGTCTGCTATATCGCCCAGACAGAATAGAGGATGGGGGAAAACAAGATAGGGCTACCCGCTGACTATCTCGACAGGACGAGAGTAGGCAGAAAGAAGTGGTGGGTCTATGCCTCCCTGGTTCACAGTCGGGGCTACACCAAAGCAGAACCAACTTTCACCTGACTATCTGCAGGAAATAGTGATACGAAGGCAAAAATAGATCCTCTTGTCCCGCGTTTTTATCTCAGAATAGCGGCCGAGAGGGGTGGGTGAACTTACTATTTGTTTGACAACCACTAATAGACAAGCCTAGAAATCTGACGGCCTGCCCGATCTTGGCTGGGCTTCAGGGTCAGGAAGGCGGGTGAGGAATAATACCTACCCCGGGACTCGGTCGGGCTCTTCTCAACCGTGCAAAAGAGCAAGAAAGCCCTGACTGAGATAACATTTCGTTGTATATCAGCAGGGAAAAGGGAGAAAAAGGGAAAAGGAGGTGAGCGGGGGGGTTCCCCACTTACTTACTCCTGTCGAGAGGAAACCTGTTGAGTTGGGGGAGAATCAATATCTTGCCAGACTCGGCAAAATATATAAGTCACCAAGGTCTGATTGCCTGCATGGTCTAGGTTGTGGGCATCAGGGCAAAAAAAAAGAACAAATGGGGTTAGTGAGGAGACCGCCTTTTACCTTGGGGATATATGTAAGGCTCCCTCCATTGAAGAACAAACCGCAACTTATCTGGTACGACTGTTGTACCAGGCCAACAGGCTATTGAAAGGTGGGAAAAAAATCTCCCTTTTTCCCCGCTCCATTTCGGAAGTAATGGGATGGGGAGGGGTGACTTGCCTATTTGCTTGACCACCACAAATAAGGCAAAGCCTAGAAATCTGAATATCAGCTTGATCGCAGCAGGGTTATCAGGGTCGGAAAGGAAAGCTGAGGAATACCTCCCTGGGGACTCTGTCGGGCTACTCAATAGGTACAAAACCAACTGTCTGCTTAACATTTTCCAATCAGCAGAAATAGACGGGTGGAAGAAGAAAAGAAAAAGATCCTCCTTTCCATTGTCCTGTTCCCTCAGAAACCAGGGTGTGGGTGGGGTGACGTACATTATTTATTTGTCCACTACAAATATGTA
This sequence comes from Engraulis encrasicolus, assembly GCF_034702125.1. Lineage (NCBI taxonomy): Eukaryota > Metazoa > Chordata > Actinopteri > Clupeiformes > Engraulidae > Engraulis > Engraulis encrasicolus. The sequence continues at coordinate 7,804 of NW_026946084.1, forward strand.
AGGCATGAAACATCGATACCATGCGAAGATCTTGGCAGGACATCAGGGGTTGGTTTTTATAAAAGAAACTATGAAGAGTGGAGGAGGAGGAAAATAACTCACCGGGACTCGGTCGGGCTCCTCTCAGCCTGGTACGCAGGAAAGACCATCTATCTGCTTAATCATTTTGAATCAGCAGGGGATAAGGGTAATAGTCATTTCAACCTCAACCTGGACAGATTGTGGTTTTGGGGGACATGAGGTAGGAAAGTGAGAGGTATGTAAATATAAAGGAGTTCTAGTGGGATGAAAAGTTATCTATGGAAACCCCAATACTAACATTTGTTTTCCGCGTGTTGTGGTAGAGGTAAATCGTCGTGGCCACAGTATACGAATATCAGCGAAGTCCCATTGAAATAACAAATCCCACAAAAAAGGGTTTGAGAGGCATCAAGATGATGATCAGAGGGCGACAGAAGGAGATACAACTTTTCAAGGAAAATTAAAAGGGAGATAAAGTAAGTAACTCACTTCAGGTAAACTATTTTCAACAGAATAGCAAGGAGGAAGGAATGCTACAAAGTTTAAGTCCTCTATCAGCTATCTGATTGTTGGCATAAACTATGATAGAACGTAGTGTACACCCATTTGGGTTGATCTAATAGGGGACCCATGTGGGAGAGAGTAAGTAACAGAGTTTCTCGCGCTCATGAGTTGCGTGGGTAAACCGTTCGCAGGGGTCGGTCAGTGTTTTTCGTACAATGCTTAATTTGGACTCTCGTAATTGTGGATGATGAATATATCTGTGTGTGTTTTAGGGATGGAAAGTTAGGTATGTGGAATGCTATATAAAATGCTCGCAGTCCCGAATGTATACGAGAGAAGTGCGTTGTCTGGGGGTACCACCACATGTATAGTGGGGCCCTGTAGGGGAGAGAGGTAAGAGCTCAGAGGCTCACACAAGAACTACAAGTAGTAGTAGGTAAATACGACCCGTACCGACTGACGGGGATCCTGTTGTAGAAAGAGAGGGTGATGAAAATGCTGATATCACCAAATGGACTACAGTGGGGTAAAACAACCGGTATGTAGACTGACGGGACCCTGTAGGAAAGGGGAATAGTGAGGGGTTAGATGTACTTCCAAAATCGATTGTTCTATTGGTTTAAAGACCAGATCTTCATGGGGTATTATTTTATCCTGAGAAAAAAAGAGTAGGATGACATTCTGGCAGAAGAAAGTGATCAGTTAGACTCAGATGTGGGGTGAGGTGATTTGATTTCTACATGGAAAAACGCTTTTACCTAGAATGTATTGCAGTAATTGTTGAATATTAATTCACCCGTTACAAGGTGGTATGAAGAGCAAACAAAATACTAATGGTAGAGATAAATCTAACCTAGAATAGCACTCTCCAAAACATTACTAAACTCAAATCTATTTACACCTTATAATATTTAATCTTATTTATTTTTTATTCTTATCTCCCCCAAAATTTATCACCCCACCATCACACCTTTCTTCACCCAACTTTAACCCATCCAAATACTGCATCAACCATTTCAATTTACTAATCCCAAATCCCCTCTATCACCACCCACACTCACCCCCTCACCAACCCGCAAAATCCGCACTCCCAAAGGCCTCTATACAAATAACACCCACCCCCCCCCCCTCCCCCACCAACACCCCACCCTCCCCCCCCCTCCCCCCTACCCCACCACCTCTCCCCCCCCCACCCTCCCCCCCACCCCCCACTCCCTTCCACCCCATCCCACCTCAACAAACCTACCATCCCTACCCCCTCACAACCCAACCGCCGTCCAACCCCCCCTCAGCCCCCCCCCCCCCCCCCCCCCTCCCACCTCCCTGTCCCCCACAACTAACCAACTCTCCTCCCTCCCCCCCTGCGATCTCCCACCCGTCTCTACCCCCCAACCGCCCCTCCCGCGCCGTGCCCCCCACATTCCCCCTCCTACACCCCCCCATCCCCCCACTACCCTCCCCACCTCCAAAACTCAAGCCCTCCCCCCCCCCCCCTACGCCCCTCCCCCCCCCCCACTGTTTGTGTAATTTTTTGCCGCTCACAGTATGTAAGGTATTCCCTATCCATGAAGGGGAAAATAATTTTTCTTTTGATTTTTGTTAACCCAGATACACATTTCGTTGCACAATGGGACGATAAATTGAAGTACATAGTGGGGGAGAGGGGAGGAGTATTAATTATATTCTTTAATGATTAATAGAAGGTCTGGTTTTTCTTGATCTAACACAGGCCCACATTCAACTCTGGTGAACGAACTTGGGTGAAGCATCAATACTTTATAAGTGAACGTTGTGGAAGAGACTGAAGAGTATTTGTGGTAATCATGTATACCTCTTTTCAAGAACTCAGTCCTGGTCTTCCTTTGGGACTAAACTATCAGAGGTTGGTTTGGTCCCCAGTAAGTTTAGAGTGTTTAGTGCTAGCATTTTTATGAGACATCTTTTATGTACCAATCTGAGTTGGGTTTTGGTATTATCCTTCAAGATCATCTCTACCGAAAGTTTAGACGTGCACTGAAGGTGAAACTGGGGAGTTCATAATGACTATAGCTTCTCTTTATGGGTGAGAGGACAAAGTTTTAATCAGATGTAGGTACTTCGTGCTCATTAATTTGTGTTTTTATGGAGGCATCATCTTTCAAAGTCTAGTAAGGTTTACTCGCCAAATAGTCGTTCCTTCTTAGATGTAGGTGATTTGAGTTAATTTAGAGTAAGATGTAATACAGATCGTTGGCGTTCTATGTGTGATCGCGTGGATAATTAATATGAATTGTCTTTATGTTGTAAGTAACGTTTGTACACCGCGACCAGTAGCGGGTCGTGCATCGGTAGTCCGTGAGTATGCATATGGACGTCACGTAGGGCTGTGTTGCTCCATTTTACAGCATGTTGTGCGGCCTGTGGATAGTGCCGTGAGTGGTCTGGATTTACTTAGGGGCACTATACAAAAATTGATGCCTAAGTGGTTATAGGCACCGCCTTCATAGATTGTCTCCACTACAAAGGGGGCGCGTGCTCGGTCCATAGCACTAAAAACAGTAGCGTCTACGCATGACATAAGGTTGATTCTTAATCGTATCATCCTTACTCGCGCGAAAGGAGACATGGCGGGCCTGTCCGCTGGTAACGGAGGGTGCGGGATGTTATTTTGGGGCTCAACTTGCAAATAGTTTTCGATTGACTTTAATGACGGCAAGGGAGTATAGCGTTAAGGTTCTGAAATAAGCTTGTAAACGTAGCTCTTCTAAACCATACAAAGGCTCTTCCCAACCGCAGTCGGGCATTTCCTCTTTCATGAGAGAGGGTTGGTTGACTCAAAGCCACTCGGTTAACGAGGGGGACGGCTCGACCTCTAATGGGAGAGGACGCTTCAACCCCCAAAGGTCTAAAAGCATAGGGGGTGGATTGTCGTAGGAGTACGGTAGTAGTCCTATAATTGTCCCACTTGCTATATACCGTTTATGTTAGAGTGTAGTTTTTTTTGTCGTTGTCGTGGTTAGGTGATTATATACGAAGTTTTCATGCCATTCTCATTTTTTTGGCCACAAGGAATTTTTTTATCATGTTCAAAGAGTTTTATTGAAAGCCCTCAGCCAAACCATTTGCCCTTTGGGAAATATATTGATGAATATCTCCAATTTAAATGTTATGGGGGCGGGTTGTCAACCCCCCAAAACAACATAAATAATTATTGCCCTTCAGAACGACTGTGTTGCCTAATATCTGAGATTTATACTGCTCGGGAACACCCAAAAACGGCTCCTACACGCTTAGGTTAAGTTAAACTAACGCCCTGACCGTCGCGAAAGGAAAACGCAATCTCATCCTCAAGACTTGACCTTTACCCCCTAAGGGGGTACAAAGCGTCTGCCCATTTAGTGAAGTAGTCGGTAGCTTGTTTAGCAGCAGAAAATATAACCCTATGACCATTAGATAGAGGAGGGTCAATAGGACCCGTCTACATCGTGCCCCAACTCTTCGATAGGCCTAAGAGGAGGTAACGGTGGGGTTGTAACGGATTGGGGAGGTTGGTGATTGATGTCACCGTACTTGTGGATCTGGCATTGGTGAATTTTGGGCGTGACTCCATTCAATCAGGACCATGGTTGGCCAATAATGAGCCAACAAGCTTTTAATTCTTATTTCCATTTTGGGTCCGCGACTGATTGAGCGCCACAAAGTTCTTCTTGTTCTCGACCATGTACCTTAGTAGCCTCTTCTTTATATTAAGGCAACGTAGCCACATTCGGTCAAAAAAAGAGCGTCGTTTCAAGGTATCATTCACGTAGAGGCCGGAATGATAATGCTCTCTTTCTGTTTTGATTTGCACTGATAAATAGAGATGATCATCAGGAAGCCTTCATTCTTTAGGTACTCAACAAAGGGTATTCTCCAAATTGACTCCTCCTTCAACAGAAAAACACGGTGAGGGCCTGATCAGAAGAACAAGGTCTGCGGGGGGCATAAGGCCTGACGGTACTGGAAGTAGTAGTTAATCGACACTTGCTGTCCGGTAGGGGGTGTCGGCTAGTTTCCTTAGCAAGCTTGGCTAGAGCATCGGCTTTGCCGTTATCAATGCGTGGTATTTTAGCCAAAGTCACTTCAGAGGTATTGAAACCAAATGAAGCTCATCGCTTTAATTGTATAAATTGGTACGAGCTCAGGTTTTGAAGCACTTTTAAGATTCCCGGCCACTTGGTTATAATTATCAATTGGGAGTCTCCCAAATATTTTTCACTTGTTTAAATTTTCATTTTGTTATGGCAAATTCAAGCCCGCATTATGGCTTCGTACTCAGGCTTATTATTGGTACGAAACTCTGAACATCCATAGGAGGTAGTGAAGGGATGGTCCTTTAGGGGGGAAGTCGAAAACTAGGGCCAAGCCTACCCTACCAATGGGGAGTTTCGTATGGGACTTTGTGCTTTGAAGAAGATGCTCCTCCATCAAAGTAAAATTCACAGGTAGGGGATCCTGGTCTTCCAGACTCATGACTTGACTCATAGGTAGATCGTCATTGAGTGGGAGATTCTGCAGGATTAGGGTGGGATTGCTTGGAAAAGGGAAGTCAGATAGAGCCTTGTCCTTTGACGGCGCCGCTGAGGGAAAAAAGTTATGTCAATCAGTACAAGTAAAATCATGGACCCACCGTGCTAATGATCCTGACAGAGTCGGCGGGGGTCATTTATGTATGCAGGGGGTTACCGAGAGAAAAGCGAGGGAGAAATTTGGTTGATCTTATGCGGAAAGTCATGTAATGTCTAAGCTTCTGTAATGCAATGATCAAAGCCTACATTGTTTTTCCATTGCCGGGGTATTTTATTTTAGCTCAGCAGGTATTAATTCGTCTGCTTAGGTAGTAAAGGCATTTTCCTTGCCTTTTTCCTCATTCTCTTGAGCAAAACAGTGCACCAAATGATTCATCCAGGGCGCGTGGTTTATGAGAATTAATAGGACCTTACTGGGTTCGTGGGAGCTAACTCAGGGGGACTCATTGGTAGCTCCTTTATGCTCTCATAAAGGCCTGCCTGACATTCTTATCCCAACGGAAAACGTGCCGGTCTTTCTTGTAAAAGGGCGGAGAATAAGGGGGTGACCCTTCCAGCCAGGGTTTGGAGCTATATCTACCTCAAGAAAAGCTAACTTTACATGAAAAGATCTTAACTGGGTGGTAAGACTTTTTGGGGGTTTTTCAAGCTACTACGGCCTGTAATCATTGTAGGATAATCTCAATGCCACGGTTAGGTAGCGAACAATTTTAAAAAACCCAAGATAAGAAGAAATTATTTTCCTGCGGTGTGTGAACGCCAAATGCGGCATTTAAAGGATTCATTTTTTAACTTCTATTAAACCTTGCGGCACACGCGTTCTAAAACGATTTCGTAGTGATCTCTAATGGGTGATCAACTAGGACCCTTGCTTTTTGACCCATAAATCATCCTCATAGCATTTCAACTTGCTCATGAATCAAATCATCAAAAAAATGATTGTCATGGCACGGTTGATTAAGTGGGCCCCTGGGGGGCATTTTTAAGGCCTAACCGGGCCATCACTTTAATAAAAATACACACCAATTTGGGTGTGCGGAAAAAAAAAAAAACAAAGAAAAAAAAAAAAAAAAAGCAGTGATTTTTCATCTTCAGGGGCATCTTTATTTGGTTGTAACCAGATTGAAACATCCATGAAGGAAAAAGATAAAGATGCTTATTGGGGATGGGCGATATCCACCATTAGTTCTGGGATTGGTAGAGGGGTAGGAAAAAATCATTCCCTTAGGACATCCCATGCCTATTCAAATCACGGAAGTCATTAAAAACTCTGATTTGACCCACCACTTTTTCTTCGGGACTGGCGAACAACATTGGAAAAAAAGCCATGTAGGGTATTGCTCTTCTCGATTTCTATTTATAAAACCCAGCTTCCTATGAGCTTTCGTAGTCTCGGCGATATCACCTGTTGTTCAATCTCTAACCTACATTCGTCGAGGTGATAGTTTTAACATGGGATGCTAAGACATGGAAGGCTAGCTTATGGGACTGCCACCTCTGGGTCTTAAACCCTGGCACATTTCGGTTTTTGTAATAGTTCCTGGGCAATGGCAATCATTTGTTTGATACATTTGTAATGAGTCCCCACGTATTCCCGGGTCTCTGAAATGGACAACAATGCATCCTTTGAAAAGTTAGGGGGGGGATAGGGGAGTCCGAAGTCAGTGCCCAGAGTTTAATTTCACGGTTAGTTCGTCGACAGCGGAGGTGAAGTGCCATCTTCAGCTCTCGAGGGTGGCATCGAGGATCTGATCCTCGGCCTCATCCGGGTCTCCATCATCAAGATGGAGAACAGCAGGGGGGGACGATGGTGAAGGAAATCATTGAATGCTATATAGCAGAGAGAGGAGGAAGGCTGACTCTTCTCAGAATTCCCCCAATCCTTGGTGGGTCTGAGGTAGGATCAGTCCGCAAATACGGGCCTGCTTGATGGGCGGTTCATCTGACCCAAGTCGAAAAGGTACGACGCCCCTGATCAACGCAGAGCCGTCTACGGAAAGCAGAAAGGGAATGAGAAAGGAGGGAGAAGAGAAAAAGAAAGGAAAAAGGTAACGATTGGGATGTTACAAGCTTGTCATCCATAGCGTCTCCATTGGATCCTGTATCTCAGGACCCAGTGGGGGGCGGCGGCACTAATTACCATGGGATTAATCGCGAGCACACTCCCTATAGACTTTGTGGCGAGGGTTAAAGGATAGACTGAATGTGAAGTGCCAGACCTAGGGTTAGTTCCCCTTTATTTGAGATATGCCACTGTCACTAGGGAGGGAAGTAAACCAGGCTTCTATGGAAAATCTCAGCCCTTAATCTCGCCTATTTGCTGTGAGGAGAAAAGGGATCGTTGGTTATTGGCCTTGACGCTCGGATGTCTCCTTCTCGTCTGTTGTGTGAACCAAGATCTACGACCCAAAACCACCTTCTGGATCTAGTATCTACGGAAGCATAAAGGTTGGGGAGCAATCTGTAGTCTGATGAGCTGGGGGGGGTAGGGTATGGGCTTTGGATTGTTTGTTGGTTTGTTTGGAACTGGTATGTGAGGTACACATCAATCCATCTCATCATCAGAGAAATCAGACTGGACTGTCAGAGATGCGTAGAGCGTTGTGGAGCTCGTGGATAGGGAGGGGGAGAATTCTAGTTTAATTGAAGTTCCTCGGGGAACGCATTGCATCTCTATACCCGGCCTCATTCCCTCTGTGTCCTCTGTCTCTACTGGGGGAACATCGTGCCCCAACTGAAAACTGAAAAGGGGGAATCTACCAGTTTTGCAGCGGAAGGATGGTGCTTGACTCGGAATACCAACCTGTGAAGGACCCCCTGTACTGGTGGTAGTAGAGATCCTGTGCAAGATGACTGATAGGACACTGTTACCACAGTGGCAGGTATCCAGGGGGACTGAGAAGCAACAAGATTACGAGACTTTTACGAGGCAAAAATGCTCGGCATCATCGTAGATAGAGACTCGTTGCATCGGCAAAAAAAAGGTTGAGTATCACCTATGATGGTTATACTCTTCCCCATTCCTTAGGTTACTTCACACACTGGAGGTATGGTGGATGGCACCATCCCTTATATTCATGGAATCCAGGGGCCCTTCCCCTAAAGAGAGCATTGTATGGCGAAGTACCTGCTCAATGACATGAAACTTGCCTCTGTTAGGAAATCTCAAAACTTTAGCGGATGGGTAATGGACCCTTTAAATGCCGCTGTCCTTGATCATTGTAAGACCTTTAGCATAAATTCTTATCAGAAAAAGTTCAGGAGTATGCTTTCAAATGTCCCATAGAAGGAAGAGATGGAGAGACTTTTTAGGGTATCCGGAACTCAAGATATTAAACTGAAGCCCCTTTGGTCATTGAGGGACCCTATTATCTCTTAAACCATTGACTTCAGCGTGGGTTAGGTTGGTTGGGTGGGGGGACCATATTTAAGGGGAGGTTTTGTGATCAGACAGTCCCTAATAGAGAAGATTCCCGTTCTGAGAAGGGTAATGCTTGGCATCTCTCTTGTGTAGCATACACCCTCAGAGATAGATTACGGTGGCCAAAGAAAGAAGGCCTTGGTAAGCCTCAAGGTTCAAAGTAGTGCTTTCGCTGCCTGAGTCTATCTCAAGTCTGGGGACATCATCAAAGCGTCTAGACGCTAAGGGAAAAGGGATGGAATTCTCCTTAGAAGATGCGGGCCAATCACACTATTAATCAACCTCCTGCTGGGGTCCTTTTCCCTGCTTTCCCAGGTTGGTTCCTGGGAGAGGGGGTAATAGGCTTCTTCTTGCTGGGTTTAATGATATTTCTTATCTTTTTCTTTATTATTTTTGGGCCGTCCTAGGCGGGGTAGGGTTTTGGGGTAGTATTTGGGTGTTGGGGGGGGGGTTATAGTTAGGTTTTATAGGTAGAGAGTTGGGTAGGTTTAGTTAGTGGGGGGTAGTGGGTGGGGTTTATAGGGGGTAGTATCTTCCTGAAACGCAAGTGAACTTCTTGTATCAAGTTCAGACTCAACAGGGGAGATTCACCTTGGGTCAGTGGTGTGACGGCTGTGGGGTTGGTTTCTAAGGAGAGTGATGAAGTGGGGGTTTCTTCGGATTCATCTTCTGAATTTCCATGTAACAAACCACCTTCAGGAATATTAAAAACTGGTTCATAGTCTGACGCTTCATCTGAGGCAGGCTCATCAGTGTATTAGAAAATATGTTAAAACTTCAGGAAGTGTAGAAGCACTAGAGTTAAAGAGTCAGTAAAAGAGAAGAGGGGGGAAAAAGACCAAAGTAACCAGATCAACTTCTTCCTTTATTTCTTCTTCAATTAGAGAGGGAACGTAGAGGGTCTCCCAAGTTTAGTTTTTTTAAGTGGCTGGTGGGGAGGGACTCCGGTCTTCCCCTCTGCGGGTTTCAACAAGTTTTTCATACAAATTTACATTTCATTAGGAAGAAGGGAAAAATTGTGCTCAGAAGGCACTAACAGCAGAAAGTAAGAAAACAAAAAAGTGGTTACTGAAGCTGGTAAGGCGGCAAACTGTCGGGACTTGGAATTGGGGGGACACTCCTCTCTCAACTGCCTGTGTCCTGTCTACTGCATTCTTGATCATGCTTCTTAGTCTTCTTGGAGGGATTGCTATCTGCCAAACTACTCCTCAGGGGACTACTGGAAGATTCTATGATCCTGCTCTGATGGGAAAACTGCCTGCCTTACTTGCCTGCGCTGACTAGAGCCTGAGATCATCTGGACTACCTGTGCAGGTGCTTTGCCCTTTGGATTGACTAAGTCGGTATCCTGCAAGCTGAATCTGTCCGCTGCTCATGAGTCTCTCAACCTTATCCTTGAACACGAAACAGTATTTTCTAAAACAAGCCGATTGTGCATGTGGGGAAGGAAAAGAAGGGGCAGGTAAAGTAAAAAGAGTAAAGTGGATGGTCTGTCTGCCCTTCTTCCTCTTGCCTTCTTGTTTACTGGAAAAAGATAAAGTCAGGATGTTCTTCTTGATCAGAACTTTAAAAGATCTTCGTCACACTCTCCCTCTTGTATAGGGTTATCTCCTTATTTAGCCTTTCTTCCTGTCAAGGGGTCTGCTGACTCTCTGGGGTTAATGCGGGAGGGTCTAGGAGGTGCTACTGACTGACCCTGACTGTTGCGTAGACTGCTGTGGTGCTGCACTGACCATGGGCTTCTTGCCCTTTTCCTGGACTGAAAGGTGCTATGCACCTCTCCTCGTCCTAGGAGGAGGTTTGGCCCCCTGAAGACTCCTGGCGCTGTAGGGGTTCTACGGAGGATTGTTGACTCTCAACTATAGGAGGAATTTGCAGGCGGGTATGTGGTCCTGTAATTTGTCACCTTAGTCAACAACTATTTGATAAGGTCTTCGAATGTGCTTTTTTAAAAACCTTTCAGGTATAAAGGTTGCTATCGGGCCATCAATATTCTTCAGTAAAATCTCCACTGCATTGCTGCTCCTGAAGCTTGGGGCTCACATCTGCAATCTGAGGGTTTCTCCATCATGACTATGTAATTGGGAAGGGACTCGGTGGGGGCGCTTTTGCCTGGCTACCACTAACTCGCCCACTGTGACCCTATGCTCGGCACTGACAAACTCTCTGCTCAAACAACTGGCTCTAACTTCTGCAAAAGTGCGCATCTGAATCGTTGGGGAGGTCGGCGCTTGCCGTACCAGGCACAGGCAAAGAACCCCAACCCATAAACTACTGACAAACAACCGCAAATCAGCAGTTTGCATCGTTTCCTCCTATGTTTGCCCAGCAAATGGCCCCTGGTACTGTGCCACGTGCTGTCTTGGGTTCCAAACCCATTTCAAACAATCTGAAACGGGGAGAGAGGAACAAGGCCAGGGGGGGGTAGGGGTTCCTGCACGTACTCTACTGGGTAAGGACGCCCCCTGCTAACTACCATCCCCAGTCTTCCTTAGAGAGAGGCTTTATAGCCTGGATCAAATCTTCTGGGCTATTTTAATGAGATCCTGATAACTGTCCGGCTGACATCTGCACTGACTGTCCCTTGAACTGGTGGACTCTTGAACGGAAAAAAGAAGTTAAAAAGAGTAAATAAGTAGGTAGTAGTAAAGGAGTAATTGACTCTGACTGCATGGAGGGGGCCAACTGGGGCTTTATCCTCTGACCTCTATCTGTCTCAACAACCTCTGGAAATACTGCCTTGGGACTAATCTATTAGACATAGTGGGATCACCCTAGGCTCGCAGGCCTGAGGTGTGTTTGATCCTTGAGGCAGCTGCCATCTGGGCCTTTTGCCTCGAGGGCATGGCTCTGCGTCCTTTCTCAGCTATTTGTGCCTGTTAACTGGGCTACTGTACCTCTGCCTCTGTCTTGTCTGGGGTGAGATCCCTCTACCTCATATTCCTCTGCAACATCACCATCCGTTATTATGCTGGATCTCTCTGCTCTCCTGACTGGCCCTCCTAGGTGACTACACAGACTCTGTGTGGGAACTGGGGGTCTTTCCGCAAGACCCTCCTTTCAAACAGGGTCGATCTGTCCGGGAGGAAAAAAAGAAAGTGACGGGGCGGTGTAGGGTGGAGCGAGGGGCGTCTATTTTGTAAGGGCCCATAGGGGGACTGGTGGCCCTATGGGGACTAGGGGGCCAAAGGACTGACTCTGCCGTCCTGGTGAATACTAGGGGGGGTGGATACATATGCTATCGCCGTATCACACATCATGGGAACTGCTCTGATCCTGGGGGGGGTGGTTTTTAGCACTTGCCTATGGCTTGCTCAACCGGTAGGAACTCTGGCCAACTGCCTCGCAGGTGTCTCAGACTGCGACGTCTCCAAACCCAAACCTACTGTGGTGGGGCCCCGTAGGGGGGGCTGTGTCTGTACTAACGGAGCCACTGCAACTTGAACTCATACTGCGGTCGGTAGGCTCTAACTGACGTCTCTGTCTTGTGACGTCGTGGCGTCAGGTCCTGCAGTAGGAAACAATATGGTATGCGGGTCTGCTGGGAGGGACTGTTATAAACTGGGACTCTCGTGGTGGCTGTCCCTCATCTCTGCCTCCTGTATACGCTGATCCAAGGGCCGTCTCTTTTAGTGAAGGGTGTGACATGAGAGATCTGCTGAAAGTAGCCTCTCCCTGCTAACCGGCTCCTCGACCAACGCACAGTGGGGATGATGCTCGAATCCTCATGGGTGAGGGTTCGGGAAGAAAGCGTCATACCTGGGTAACCTAGTGCGGGGGGTTAAAGTAAGTGGTAACAGGAGGGGGGCCGCGCAATGCGAGCGACGTCCCTCCTCATCACCACTATGGGTCAGAGGGGGAAGAGAAAAGCAGCGTCCTTCCTGGACTGCTTCTATCTAAGGTGCCACCGTAACTCCGGGGGGTAACCTGCGGAGTGGGTG
>NW_026946085.1:2500-15000 GCF_034702125.1 Engraulis encrasicolus
AGCATGCAATTCAACATGTATGTGCTTACGACCAATACAATCAGTATTCAGTATATCAGTATATACATCTACCTGATTGGCTACTTGAAATGGTGGACATTTTCCAAGATGGCTGCCAAAAAGACCTCAGAAATTGATTTGTTGCACAGAGTTGAGAAAGGAAATTATGATACAACCAAGAAATTTGACCATTATGTGCTTAAGAGTTAAGACTAAAACAATACATTCTAACGGATTTCCCAGTTTAAATGACTGCCGTTTTCCAAGATGGCTGACAAAAAATACCATAGAAATAGATTTGTTGCACAGGATTGATCAAGCAAGTTATCATACAAGCATCAATTTAGGCATGAATGTGCAAAAAAAAAACCCAATACAATAAAATTTACCTGACTCAACACTTGAAATGGAAGCCATTTTACAATAAGGCTGCCAAAACACTGAATTTAGCCCAGAAGTGAGCAAGAAAATGATGATACAAGTATGTACATTTCTGTGTTTGTGCTTAAGAGCAATATAATCAAATCCCCCTCATTTGCAACTTGAAAATGTTTTAAAGATGGCCATCAAAGAGGGCACTAGAACTTCATTAATTGCAAATAAACAATCAGTATGTTTGAATTTCCAATTAATTCATCATAGAAGAAAACATAATCAAGCAGAAAGGCACATAACTATAGGTTACTAAGGGTAACCCCGGTTCTCTGATGGATATGAACGAGACATCTCACTATGGGTAACGCCATTTGCTAAAACTTGCTTTCAATCATGCCGTCAGACCAATGAGCTGCGCAGATGGGGATCCCGCCCCCTCAGGGACAAAGCCAAGGTGTGCCGGGCTCTGATCTTCTACCGGGCTCTGATCTGAGACAACTAACCTTTGAGCTTGTGGGTGAGTGTGGCAATCTGGTGAGATGTCTCGTTCATCTCCCTCAGAAAACCAGGGTTGCCCTCGGTGACCTATAGTTCTCTTTCGGTTGAATCACTCGACATCTTACTATGGGTATTGAAAAACTCCTGATTGCGTTGCCAGTTACCTAGAATGCGCAAGCAAAAGACCCTTCCTGCCGATGCCCAGAGCTGTTGAAGGCGGAGAGGCAGCGTCCATCAACAGCGATAAGCGACACGGCTCGCCCAACAGCCGCCCCAAGGCCCAGGGGCCAGGGGCCAGGGGCCAGGGGCAAGAGCTGCACCCGAAGGGTGCACTTGGAAGAGCAGGGGAGGCAAGCCCCTAATCCCTCCAGACAGACACCAACCATGGGGAAAGTTGATACCAGTACCAACCTAGGGGTTAGGCAGGCACTTCACACCATCATTAGAGCAGGCACACCGACCAGACTAGGCCTACCGTTGTGTTTAGAGGGCAGATCCCGGCAACGCTAGCGGGGGAACAAGAAAGAGGCGCAGTCTTCGTTCCGAACCCGGAGGGGGGAGAGGGGTTAAGCACGGGGTGCACAAAGGCAGCGTCCAGACATCCAATACCACGGAAAGCACACAGTGGAGGGAACCCAGGGCACGGAAACCACCCGTCTGAGTGTAACCGATGTGCAAGTGGAGCCCACAGAGGTATAGCGAGGCCCCCAATATCAAGAGGTATTCCCCAATGGAAAACCAGGCCTTGGCACAAGGGGGAATATCCAGCATGTTCAGTACACAACACCTGCAGGTGCAACTGAGAGGCACCATGCCCAAGACCGCTAGGCAAGCTTGAGCTGCCATGCGATCTTGCTTGCAGAAAAGACCCAGTCATTCTCCAGCAGGGCCGCAGGTCCAAGTTGCGGACGGAGAACCAAGTAGCAACCACCACCACAGCGAGCCGGCCAAGAAAGTCCCGATAGACACCTGTTTGAGGGCACACGCTCTGGTTCCCAGGGGGACATCAAAGACGCACTTCCCCTCAATCAGGCAGCCTGGTCGAGCAGGGGCCTGAGATACTTCATTGGAGAAGTATGGTCTAGCTAACCACGGGCGCCCTACCCAGGGACAGCGCTCCAGGCAGCACAACTGATACTTGCGCTCCTGCTGAGCGCATGAGACACGCACAGTATGGGGTGACCAACCCAAGGGAGACACGGGTATTGCGTCCTATTAGGAGAGGCGAGGATTCAGGTGGCCTTGCCACGATCAGTCTTGTGTTCCACAGAACTTGTGCCCGAACGTCAACCACCATTAGCGGAGGTCGGGTGCGCAAAGGGGACAGCACAGTGGCTGGAGAGGGCAGCCAGGGGAGGATGTTCATATCTTCGAATGTCCCAGGCTGACAAGCCAGAGCAGTTATGTGATTAGCTAAATTAAACATGTTTAATGTCAAGTCCAGAGCGAATAACGCAAATTCATGACAAAGCTTGTTTCTGGTGTTCACGCACCTTCTGTTTAACAGCAATATCGAGAGAACCATGAATTGCTGTTATTAGCATATTATTACCACACGTAATCGTATTATTAGCATGTCATAACCTTGGGGTCCATTGACATTAAGTTAAGAACTGGTTTATGTGTCATTGCTGAACATTTTAATATCTGTATCACTTCATCATCTATGGAAACATATTTGAGGAGAGTGAACAATTATTTCCACCAAATTTGCAATTTGCAAATTTCTAGGGTCTTTTTGGACACATCGTCATCACATTTTAAGTAGTAAATCAAGTATATTTGATTGTAGGCCTATTGGTCTTAATCACATACATGCCGAATTTCATGTGTCCATCATAAATTGCTTGGATAATTCTGTACAATAAATCATTGTCTAGGGTCTTTTATGGCAGCCATCTTGGAAAATGGCCACCATTTCAAGCAGCCAATCAGGTAGATCTGATTGTATTGGTCGTAAGCAACATACATGTTGAATTTCATGCTTTTATCATAATTTGCTAGGTCAATTCTATGCAATAAATCTATTTCTGGGGTCATTTTGGCGGCCATCTTGGAAAATGGCCACCATTTCAAGTGCCTAATCAGGTAGATTTGATCGTATTGGTCTTAAGCACATAAATGTTGAATTTCATGCTTGTATCATAATTTTCTAGGTCAATTCTATGCAATAAATCAATTTCTGGGGCCTTTTTTGGCGGCCATCTTGGAAAATGGCCACCATTTCAAGTGGCCAATCAGGTAGATTTGATCGTATTGGTCTTAAACACATACATGTTAAATTTCATACTTGTATCATAATTTTCAAGGTCAATTCTATGCAATAAATCAATTTCTGGAGCCTTTTTTGGCGGCCATCTTGGAAAATGGCCACCATTTCAAGTGGCCAATCAGGCAGATTTGATTGTATTGGTCTTAAGCACATACCTGCCAAGTTTCATGCTTGTATCATAATTTGCACGATTCAAGCCAAATTGGCCTTGTAGCTGCTCTACTATAATTATCACATAGATAGTTTTGGCATCGTTAATGGAAGCCGGACAAATGGAGCATTCCTGACATCAGATCTGCTCCTACAACCACTACTTTTAAATCCAGACTTAAAACTCATTTCTACATATTGGCCTTTGCTCCCTAGTTTCATCCTTTTTTCTGTTTTTTCCCCCTTATTTTTATTTACTTATTTTTCTTTATCCATGTAATGTTATCTTGCCTTTTATTCACTGTGGAAGGCCTTTTGTATCTTATGTGTTTTATTCTTACTGCCGATTTTGTCTTGTTTTTAATCAAATTCTTAGTATTGCTTAATTTTATTTTAGTCTGACACTGTACAGCACTTTGGTCAGTTTTTGCTGTTTAAATGTGCTTTATAAATTAAACTTACTTACTTACTTACTTACTTCTTAGAACGATGATGAGGAAAAGGCATATATTCCTATGAGAAGTACAGCAAACTGCTTTCTCATCAGATGATGTGTGGGGAAGATCGCAAGAGCAGATACAGATGACCTCATTTTGACCCCTGTGCTACAAGAAGGCTGCCAGCTTTTACAATGTCCAGTAACTTGCGGTTTTTAGCCCTAAAAAAAGACACCTCACAATTGTCTCTTGTCCCCCCCTATGAAAAAAGACAAAACATATTCCAAATCAAACAACATCCAAGGAGTAAATTATAATGAACTTGCATTGACTTACCCCCTGTAACGCCGCATTATGTAATAACGGTGCAATATGTAATAGTGTAACAAATTATTACATAATGCGGTGACAATTGCCGCATTGTGTAATAATTTACGCATTTCGTAATACATTTCTTGAACGCATTTCGTAATAACTTTTTTCTCATCTTGTAATAAATTATTACAAAATGCGAAATTTATTACGGAATGCGGCCGCAACTTTTTTTTTTGATGGAAATGTATAACATGGTGCATTTTGTAATAATCTATATGGATATGTTTTTTTCTGCACTTGGATTCAGTAGGCACCGCACACACATAGTCTCAGTGACATGGTAGTCACTGCCCTTTCTCTCTCTCATTCTTCTCAGTTCTCAAACTGCTCGAGAGTCGTGAATGATGCGGTTAAAACCGTTAAGAAATCATTTCACAAGTTGTTGCGTGCAACGAGACTTTCTGCTACATTACACCAATTTACAGCGAGATTAAATAGGCCAGGTCTAAACACTTCACGAGGTGGTGAAAACTTGTCTTGCACGTGGGTCTGTCTCAGGGCGCGGATCTCGTAAGCGCAGGAGAAACCTGTGCAGTTGTGGTCCTCGGTGCGAGTGGGCTATCCACTACTACACAGTAACCACATAATGATGAGAGAGAGAGAGAGAGAGAGAGAGAGAGAGAGAGAGAGAGAGAGAGAGAGAGAGAGAGAGAGAGTGTGTGTGTGTGTGTGTGTCCGCTGACGCACGGAGACAAACCTGGCCCATATTGATCTTTAAGGTTTAGGTGAATTTATAACTAAATATATACTGGATGTTGTCAGGAGAGGTGTTTTGAAACATATATGTGAAATTCACAGTCTATAACAAAGCCAAACTGCAATTTTGTTTATGAAAATGTAGGCCTATCATTTTACAGCTACTTCTGAAGTATTGGGCTCCTCGCTGGCAGAGCCTCTATGACGTAGATAGAGGGAGTCCAACTAAAGTTCTGGCTCAGCTCTCGCTTGTGGATGTAGGCTTACCAACCATTTTGGTTGTAGAGAGACTGGGAAAAGTGGACAGTTATATTGTATGTGGGCTATTGAAAATGGTCTATTACTGTGTTTGTGCATTGTGTATTAAAAAAGACAGATCAGCGGGTCTATCGGTTTATCTAGAATATGAAACTGTTCTGGGTCTCCGCGCTGTCTGTGGCCATGCATAATTTGCGATTATAAACAGGGGGGCGATATCTAGGCCTATCTCTCCTTTGCTTTCACATGAGAGATGCATTTCATAGGCAAATCTAAAACAGTCTCAAAGTAGACCATTACATAGGCTACTTAGAAATAGCGACTACTTTAATATTTTTCCCAAAAACGGCATTTGCCGTGGAGTAAAGACATGCCTGCCGCCTAAATGGACTTGCGCCCTCTGTCCATGGTGCTGAAACCGCGGCACTACTCTTATGTGAAGCGCGTTATAGTTTCACGAGGGAATTGGCTTACAGGCTACAAAAAGACTAAACTATACAATAGGCTATGGTTGAAGGCCCTACCCTTTGCCGACAATGATGAGAAATAATATGATCACTCACTGTGAGTGGCATGGCGTCAAACGTTTCCTACTCGGTGCAAAACAATAACTCATAGCACCCGAGAAAAATGCCATGTTGTAAAAATGGCATATAGCCTATTTCAATTTCAGTTCACTGCTCAGTAGGCCTATTACATGAAACTTCAATAAAGCTCATCCACATGCACGTCACAAAACAATAAACCAGGCGGCGGGACTTTCGATTATATTCCCTCCAAAAATGTCCGCATGTCACAAAAAAACAGTTATTTGCATTGTCCGTAATTATACCAAACTAAAAAAGTATTCCCGTAGGCTAGAATAAATCAAGTCTTCAGCTGCTATAATCCTCGTTACAAAACTGAAACAAAAATGCCAGCACAAATATTACCTAGGCTATATAGCCTACCTATTTTTGCATTGTGAGCTGTCCACGTGTGTGGTGCTAGGGGCGAAATGTGCACTGGCAGCACTCGTCGTTGAGTTTGGGAGATGTCTTTAGTGGGAGTAGGCCTATTTGAATGTGTAAAACACGTTGGACATGCTGGACATTTTCAGTAGGCTATGCTTGGGGAAGTAGATCGATTATTATTTGCATGCGTCTTGCATCAGCATGCCAACGTTAGGCTATTTGCCAAACTAACGTTGACGTGGTCCTGACATTTTGCTGAATAGCATAATATCTCTACAAAATCGGCAGTAAATTGAATTGATTTGAAGTCTCCCAACATGTCTTGCCAATCCATGAGGATACGGAAAATCTAGCACACCACACGCGGAGAAAGCGTTCCTTTGATAGAGAGGATACCTGCGTCTTTGTAAAGTGCTGCGCGCACGTTTGATTGCCGGTTTTACAAATTACGGGGATAAACATGCCAGGTCCAAATTACTAACAGGAAAAGAGGGACGATGACAAAGGGGATGAATGTAAGACAGGGATGATCTTTCTCGCAGAGCAATGTTGTCTGCAACAGCGAGTCTCGCCTGGTTTTGTGTACACTGTAAAACCTGATAAGTTAGTAGAACTCAAAAGTTTTGAGGTAACTGATTACCTAATAAGTTGAGTACATCAACTGTATCTTTTAATTTAACTTTACTTTAAAATTGTGAGTACATGAACTGTATTCTTTAAGTAATGCTAACCTTAAAAGTCTGAGTACATGAACTGTATTCTTTAAGTAAAGTTAGCTCAAAAACTGTGAGTACAATAACTGAATCCTTTAAGTAAAGTTAGCTTTAAAACTGTGAGTACATGAACTGCATTCTTTAAGTAAAGTTAGCTTTAAAAATGTGAGTAAACGAACTATGTACTCAACTCAAATGTTTTGAGGTAACTGATTACCTAATAAGTTTTGAGTACATCAACTGTAATTTTTACTTAAAGTGAACTTTAAAAGTGTGAGTACATAAACTCGCTATGCTATACCATTTACAGACAACACAATAATGCATAAAATCATTTACAATAAATAACATTTATTTTTTCTGGAAAGTACACAGAACATTACAATAAGAGTATGTGTGTGAGAGAGAGACATAGAGAGAGAGACAAAGAGAGAGAGAGAGAGACAGACAGAGAGAGAGACAAAGAGAGAGAGAGAGAGAGAGAGAGAGAGAGAGAGAGAGAGAGAGAGAGAGAGAGAGAGAGAGAGACAGAGACAAAGAGAGAGAGAGAGAGAGACAGACAAAGAGAAAGAGAGAGAGACAGACAAAGAGAGAGAGAGAGAGAGAGAGAGAGAGAGAGACAGACAAAGAGAGAGAGAGAGAGAGAGAGAGAGAGAGAGAGAGAGAGACAGACAAAGAGAGAGAGAGAGAGAGAGACAGACAAAGAGAGAGAGAGAGAGAGAGAGAGAGAGAGAGAGAGAGAGAGAGAGACAGAGACAGAGAGAATGCTACAAATGCACACTACTTCAGTATCAAATCTTCCACACACACACACAAAAAAAAGTCATTATAGGCACGGTTTGAGTGGTTTGTCATCCTCCAGACAAACGATCATTGTGAATGTGTTCAAGAGACTCTTCAAAAACAAAAAGGCATTCTGGTATGCCATTAGGCTACCGCACAGTTAACACTGCTGTAAACATTTTCTGGATTTTTAGATAGCATTTCACATTTTAACTATGTGAACAATCATTGTGAATGTGTTAAAGAGACTCTTTGCTAACAAAAGACAAAATAAAAACAAAAAAGCATTCTGGTATGCCATTAGGCTATCATTGCTGTAACTATGTCAACCAGACAAAGACATTTCTTTTTTAATAACATTTCACATTTTAACTATGTGAGTGAACAATCAAATACAGACAGAAGCTCTTTTGTGTGCGTGTGTATGTGTTGCATGTTTGTTTGTGTCTACATCAAGAGGTACTGGGACGAGCAAACCCCTTGCGTGCGTGGGCATGTTTTTGTTTATTAATAGCAGTTTGGTTAAGAGGTAAATAACTATAGAAAATAGACATAAATCCAACGTCCACCTTGACACTATGGAGAAGTGTGTGTGTGTGTGCACGCACTTGTGTGCTTGAGTGTGTGGTCATGTATGCGGGGAATAAGATGGACTTAGGTGTGTGTGAGTGTCTAGGTGTCTGCTGGTAAGGCTTAAAGAAAGATGAGACACTCAGATGACAAGCAATCATGTTTCATGTATCTTATTGTCCAGAGATGCATCCCAATGCTACCCTTGATGTTCTGTAAACCATTTGGCTGTCCTTTTTCTGTCCTATGTATACCTTGGCAATATCAGGCAGTGCGAGTCGTCCATCTGTGTTGGTGTCTACGTCTAAAGGTACTGGCTCAAGAAATCCCCTTGCATATGTATGCAAGTGTGTGCACGTGTGTGTGTGTGTGTGTGTGTGTGTGTGTGTGTGTGTGTGTGTGTGTGTGTGTGTGTGTGTGTGTGTGTGTGTGTGGTGTGCATGCACGCATTTGCTATAGTTATTCGCCTCCAAATCAACACAGCTAGAAAAAGACATACATCCAACTGCTAACGTGTGGGTGAGCTCGCGTGTGGTCATGTATGCGGGGAATAAGCCTAACTTATGTGTGAGTGTTTGTCTGTTTAAGTAATGGCCCTGAGGTCCTAAATGCGGAGAATAAGCTGAAGAGTGTGTGTGTGTGTGTGTGTGTGCGTGCATTGTCCCAAGGGTAATAAGCTGAATTTGGGCGCGTGTGTGTGCGTGCGGGTGTATATGTGTATTGTACTATAGAGAGAGAAAAAAAGTTGAAGCATTCTGGTAAGTATGGCATTCGAATACTGTACAGTACAACTGGCAGGTAACAGGTCCCTGTTCCGCCGCTTCAGCTATATTTCAGCCGCTGTGTAGAGGGTGCCAAGTGACATGAGCGCATGAGCGCATGTGTGTGCGCGCGCAATGCTAGTAACGCGCACTACTGCAGTAGCAAATCTAGAGGGTTCCGTGTGACATGAGCATATGCGCGCCCGTGTGTGTGTGTGTGTGTGTGTGTGAGAGAGAGAGAGAGAGTGTGCAAATGCTACTAACGTGCACTACTGCAGTAGCCAATCTAAAGGGCGTCGTGTGACATGAGCATACGTGTGTGTGCGTGTGTGTGTGTGTGTGTGTGAGAGAGTGTGTGCAAATGCTACTAAAGCGCACTACTGCAGTAGCAAATCTAGAGGGTGCTGTGTGACATGAGCATGTGTGTGTGTGTGCGCGCAAATGTTACAAACACGCACTACTGCAGTAGCAAATCTTCTTTCAAAGTCATTAGGCAGGGTTTGAGTGGTTTGCCATCATCCAGACAAACAAACATTTTCTGGATCATTGTGAATGTGTTCAAGAGGCTCTTAGGGTATTCCAAATTGAACACATAAGTCAGCCCAAACAACAACATAAATGAATCTGGAATTGTGGGAACCTCGTTAAAAACAGCATTGCCTTCAATGACGACTGTAAACTTCTTGCAGCTGAAGGGGTCTGCGCCAGTTATGCCAAGAGCAAGAGGGACATCATGGTAATCAGGCTCCTCCTCCTCCTGCAAAACACAATCAACATAATTACCTGTTGGCTACACTAGGAAGATAGTCATTTGACAATCTGGATATGTTTACCAAGAGACCAACATGATCTCAGAATTCAGTGGAATGGATTTTGCCAAAATTCTGTGCCCCTAGACACGGAATTGTTTTCCGTGATGGACACACGGAAGTGCTTTCTCTATATTCCCACAGCTCTAGGTTTCCACAGTCTTGTGTTTTCTCAGGATTTCTAATTTCCAATATTTTTTTTCTCAAAAAACATTTCTTTACCGACAAGTTAAGGTAAGGGATTGTTTTGGTCTGGGCATAGCTAGTATTCTTTCGTTGATTACATGAATTTGATATACCTTTTCCAGAGTTGGTTGATGGGCTCTCTCAAAAACATGTCTTTACTGACAAGTTAAGGTAAGGGATTGTTTTGGTCAGGGCACAACTTAAATTGCTCTAGCATTCTTTTATTATTAGAATTTGGTATCTATTTTCTAATGATAGACTTAACACAGTGCTGTGGGAATATAGAAAGCACTTCCGTGAGTCACGGAAAACAATTCCAAAATCTTTTTGGCAAAATCTGTGAAACTGACACGGATTTCGTCTGAAGAGACAGTCCTATGTTGGATAATGAGCATTATGGAGCTTATGGAGGGATTTGCTAGTTACAATAATCAAGATAAGCAGTGACAAGGATGGAGATTGTGTGGGAGCTGAGGGATGGGCAGAGATGAACATTGTTACGCAAATGAAAATGTGCATTAATATGAGTGAAGTGATAGAGCTACCAAGGTCACCCAGACCGTTGACCCAAAGGGAGGGGGAAACAAATGAACTCAGCTTTGGATGATGTATTGTACATTTATGGATGGTAACCAGTACTTACATTGAATGTCTGAAAGAAGGCAGATCCATCTTCTCGCAGGTACACCGGCAGGGCACACAGCGACAGGGTGCGTCTCGAGATGACATCATGTTCTTCCTTGATTGACAAAAATAAAAATTGCACAAATATATAGTACTGCCATGTAGACCCTCTCAAAAATACACTGCTCCAAAAAAAATAAAGGGAGTACCAAAACCAAAGCAATGTAACTCCTCCTGTCATACAATCATACTTCTGTGAGATCAGTTGAGCAGCACTACCCAAGTCACTTCAGTGCCCTCATGGTACTTCCTGGGTTGGGACAGTAACAAAATCCACATGTGACCAAAAAAAAATGGTCAGAAAGGATGAAAAATGGAGGACACCATCTGCAGAATTACTATTTTGGGCCGTTTTTTGGTGATTACTTCTAATATACATCTACTCATTGCTTAATAAATTGGCACAACAGTAGGCAAAATGAATTGGCTTTGAATGTTGGTTCCTAACTGGACAGGCTGATAAAAGTATAATTGACGTTAAGTTCCATTGCCTGGTTTTGGTGTTCCATTTTTTTTGAGTAGTGTATGACCACCATCACCTAACAGATTCTTTGGCATGTCTCTGTGTAATAACAGATGTAGAACACTAGATTTCATGTAAACTACCTTTGTCTATTGACATGAATCAGTCCATTGCTTGAATGTATGTCCAAGACAAATTTCCTTCGGGACCAATTAAAAGAATCTTGAATCTTGAATGACCAGCAATTGGTGACAAGGTAATCAGCAAATGATCCAGTAAGTGACAGTCTGAAACCATAGGAACCTGTACCATGATGATGACGCCCAGCATCAACAACCAGCATTAAAGGAGAATTCCTGTCGATTTCAACACGCAGATGTAATGCTCACGCTATTCTTGACATGCCATTACAAATGCAGCATTTGCTTTTCAGCCCTTTTTGAGACTCTGACCCCACTAACGGGGCCGTGTCTTGTTTACATACAAATATCATCCCAAATGTTATGCAACATTAGCAGACACCTTTACACCCATTACAGGACCAGAACAAAAAAGTTGCTGTGTCATCAGGTACTAACAAGTCAAGGGTAGCATCAGCAATACAACTGAATGTTGACATTGGCAGGACTCCTACGTAAGTTTCAAAAGATTGACTGCGACATCTGGTGTTCTAGTTCTATGAATAACACAAAGTAAGAAAAATGTGAACTCATTATAATGCTTGTCTGCACTGAATGCTCAATAAACCAGTGTTTCCCACAGAGCATTTGTTAGTCACGGTGGTTGGGGGATGGGCGGTATCATAAAGAGCTCTTTAAATCGAAGTCGTATTAATCTTAATTTTCATCAATGCAAGTTGCTAAAACACATATGGATTGGCCAAAATACTTGCTTTTGCTTTTTTTAAGATATTTTCTGGGGCTTTTTGCCTTTATTCGGGACAGGACAGTGAAGGATAGACAGGAAATGAGTGGGGAGAGAGACGGGGAGGGATCGGCAAATGACCCAGGCCGGATTCGAACCCAGGTCGCCGGCATGATAGTAAAGTACCCTACTGTTAGAGCCACGGTAGGGCCAATACTTAGATATGCTTGATGTAAAATGTGGTCATGGACATGCCAAGTTAATCTTAGACATACCTGAAGATCATAAGCGGCGAGGGTAGCCCGTAGAGCCTCCGCCAACTTGCCAGTGCGTACTGCCTTTTGTCTGTATAAGTTGAGGAGTCGTGGTGTGTGTCTGTCAAGTTCAGCGTAGAATGTGCTGCGCAGGTTCACATTAGTGATACGATGGAATTCTGAGAGAACCTGCAGACATATAAAACACAAACACAAACATATAGACAGGATCAATACATGTTTTTTTGGGTTTTTTTAGATTGCAGTCACACGCTGAACACCATCACAACTGATTTGAGTTTGGACAGACAGAAAAGCATGTTACCTGCGATTCCAACTGCAGAGCTGGCCAGCTGCGCAGCAAGTCCTTTACTGGCAATTGACTTTTGATGATGTCTT
>NW_026946086.1:0-2500 GCF_034702125.1 Engraulis encrasicolus
AGAGAGAGAGAGTGCACTTCTGTCTTTAAGTGTTGGCCTTGTGCATGTGTGTGTATATCTCTGTGTGTCTGTGCATGTGTGTGTCATGTGTGCATGTGTGTGTGTGCGTTTGTGCACATGTTCCAACTGTGAGACATTCGAGGCACTGTGGGAAGCATCCCTAAACACAGCATACACAGCATCCCTAAACACAGCATACACAGCCTCCCTAAACACAGCATACACAGCATCCCTAAACACAGCATACACAGCATCCCTAAACACAGCATACACAGCATCCCTAAACACAGCATACACAGCCTCACATCGTCCATCACATCCTCTAAACCTGTACTTCTCCTCATTGACTTCCATGCCAGAAGACCATTTTCTCTGTCATGTGTAACAGACAACAATAAAGTCTTGTCTTGTCTTGTCTTGTCTTGTCTTGTCTTGTCTTGTCTTGTCTTGTCTTGTCTTGTCTTGTCTCGCACAATGCACAAAAATTAATTCATAATTGATGGTTGATAGGGCCTATGCTTCTTAGACAGTCCACTAAAAAAAAAAAATGTGTGCTATACTGCTCAAACGTCACTGACCCATTTACCGCTCGAAATAAAACATAGGGTATTGTCTCTGTGTTCACAATGGGAGGTAAGTTTGACGGTTGCGATTCTCTTTAATATTATGTGCGGTGCAACCCTGATGAAGATGACCCTGATGAAGGTGTAAGCCGAAACGTTGGCCTTATTAAATGAAACTGCATGAAGTTCTGAGTGTGCAACGACCATTCTTTTCATGAAGTTTAACCTACTATTTTCCGCCGTACGCACCTCGCACGGTGTGCGCGTTTACTACAAACCGAAGAAAGACTTTGCGGTGCAACCCGACATCAAAATCTGATCCGATTTTAAAGTTGTTTAGTTCAAGCCTAGCTTCAGTGTCATTACATCATCTCTCCTCGTGCTATTAGCTCCCCATCGTCTCTCCTCTTCTTCTCCTCACCATCTCCTCTCTCCTCTTCTTCTCCTCTCTCCTCATCCTCTCTCCTCATCCTCTCCTCCGCATCTTCCTTTCTCTCCTCCTCCTCCTCTCTAATTTGCGTCTCTCAGCCTAATCATCCTCTCAGGGTCTCCCCCTCCCTCGAGTTCTCTAAGATTAGCCCAGGTTATGGGTGTTCATTGTTCATGGATATATTGCATATATAAGAGCTTGTTTCTTGCTTAGCTTTGGTGCGTGTTACCGAATTAAAAAAATGCAAGCAAGCAAGCATTTAGTCAAAGAGCTCCACTTTCACTAGATGCTCTCAACTTAACAAAATAAATAAATAAAAATGAAAAATGACCTCTCTCCTACTTTCTTCTGAAAGCGTCACAAGAGTCACAAGAGTTCCTATAGGCCCAGCCCAGCCCAGCCCATCCCAGCTCACCCTAGTGCAGGGCCGCTGACGGCTTTGCCTGGGCCCTGGACAAAACCCACCGCAAGGGCACCCCACTTCATATACATTCATATGTCATGAAAACCTAATTCTGGGCCCCATCTCTCCCTGGGCCCGGGGCAATTGACCCCTTTGTAGCTAGCCCCTCTATGTCCAATCTTCCCTAGTTCAGCCCATTCAGCATGGCTGGCTGGTCTCGTCTCCGTCTCTCCATTCCCACAGTCCTAATGAGACATTGAGTCGGGGGGGAAATGACTGTTGGTTCCACACTTCCCAACGCCCAGCGGAGAGTCTGGCTCAGCGAAAACACCAGTAGGTTGGTGCTAATGGCCTCTGGTATGGAAATGCACTGTAGGCCTCTATTGCTGTTCAGCCCTCGTAAAAGAAAAGTGGGGAAAAAAAGGGGAAAAAAAGAAATGCTGCTGCTCGCGCCCGAGGCAGATATTTCCATGTTTCGCGCCGACGGCCCACCAGAGTCTCTTAAAGCTGTAACAAAAAATGCTTTGGTCCTTTCGGGGATTTTTTCTCTGCTTTTTGGCCCGTCAAGCAGAATCACCCGACCGCGAGAGAAAGAAGGAGATGGCGTAAGGACAGTGGTTCTTAACCTGGGGTGCGGGCCACCCCCATGGGGCGTGGCGCCAGAGATTTCAGGGGGTGCGCGGAATTTTGTTTGTGTTGAGGTTGTGACCAAAAATCTGCAGTCAAACATTATAATTAGACAAAATTAAAACATGTTTTGGTCCCCATGTAAAGTCATTAAAGTATTGATTAATGTTGAAAGCAAGAATCATTGTAATTAATCACTTACAGTTTTTCTCGATTGGTTTGGCTAATTTCTCAAAACTGAGATGACATTCTCAAAACAACACGGACAAATCTCCAAACCAACTTACAATTTCCCACAACAGAATGGCATTTTTCATTGCTTTCATCAAATTTCAAATGCTTTGTACATGTCTCATATGTTTAGTACATCTCGGCAGATGGCTATGTACAAGTACCCTACAGTTGACACATTGAGCATACATTTAGCACATTTTCCAAATAAATTGACCTTTCTTTTCTAAATGAATTAGACAATTC
>NW_026946086.1:7500-19972 GCF_034702125.1 Engraulis encrasicolus
TGGAGTCGGAAGTTTGCAGGTTCAAATCCCATATCATCCATAGGTGCCCTTGAACAAAGCACCGCCCTTATGTAACCTCCCATTGCTCCAGGCACTGCAACAAATACCCTGTACCTAAGAACGGTGAAATAACTTTATATAAAAGCGCCAGCTATGTAAATCAGCAAAAAAAGAAGCAGGTGGATGTAGGAGCTTTACGGTAACACTTTATTTTAGAGATATATCTATTAGCACTAATACATACAATGTGCCTGTATAAGTAACTTGTAAGGCATGTACAAAGCAAAATCAAACATTTGTTTGGCATGTATTCGCAAATGTCTTGTTCATGCACAATAAGGGATTTATTACCAATTTAACCTTAGTAAGGACCTAGTAGGCCTTAGTGTTTGCTTAGTACATGCCTTACAAGTTACTTATGCAGGCATTAACATTGTATGTATTAGTGCTAATAGATGTATCCCTAAGATAGTGTTACCGGAAGTTACTAACACCAAGTGCAGTCCGCTCCTAAGTCTAATGTTTTCTTCGGATGTCAGTCAAGAAAAGCTAAACATACAATGCAACTGCTGAAACTGCTGAAAAACTGCTGATGTGCTGAAATCTACTGTATTTGTTTTGCTGGACATTCAATAGACAATAGACAATAACTCCATACTAAAAAAAGAACGAGAGTTTGGTTCTTCGTAACTGCATTGGTGAGCGTCATAGCAGGCCAAGTTCAGCCACACAAAGGCCATTGTCCCAAAACAGCCCAGATCTAAAAGCATCCTTCATGACAATACCGGCTGGATGGAATAGTCAAGATGAATTAGGCTTCAAAGGACAGACAGACCACTGTGGCTCAAAAAAGTAGGCATTCTTCACCGTCTATTTTTTTCCCCTGTCTCCGTGAGAGGAAACAATTGCCGGTCGCACAGAGTCACACACAGTCACACGCAGTCCTCCTGTGACCAGGGCCACTGATAGCTTTGGCTGGGCCCAGGACAATGTTGTCTGAAAGGGCCACCCCTAGCCTATTTCTGGGCCTGGGACAACTGCCCCTTTGTGTCACCCCCCCACGGCACCCCTGCCTGTGACAGTCACCATTTCCTTTCATAGTTCCTGCTGCCACTTCGTGTCTATAGATAGAGGGGAGAGTAATCAGTCCCTGCACCTGTACCCAGGATCGCTGACAGCTTTGGCAGGGCCCAGGACAAAGTCATTCGTACACACACACACGCGCACGCACGCACGCACGCACGCACGCACGCACGCACGCACGCACACACACACACACACACACACACACACACACACACGCAAAAACACACACACATTCTACCCCCCCCCGTCTCTCTGTCTCTCTCTGTCTCACACACACACACACACATATACACACACACACCGATGGTCTGTCTGTCTGTCTGTCTTTCTGTCTTTCTCTCTCTCTCTCTCTCTCTCTCTCTCTCTCTCTCTCTCTCTCTCTCTCTCTCTCCTCTCTCTCTCTCTCTCTCTCTCTCTCTCTCTCTCTCTCTCTCTCTCTATCTCTCTTGTGCACACACACACACAGCCAGTACTAGTCATTGTGGTTATTCTGCATGAGGGAGGAGTCCCCTTAAATTCCCATTCAGCCCGCCCGCCCGACCGCCTGCCATGTTTTAAAGCAGGATCTCTCTCTGTGGCGCACACATGAAGCTCATCTTGTCTCCCCATCTCGCTCCCAAATCGCTCAGCTCTCTGTGAGGTCAGCTTTCCTCTACATTAATGCCTCATGATCTGTGTCCCTCTCTCTCCCTCTCATTCCCTTCCCCACATACCGGCCCACATGAAGAGGAACGGAGTAAGCAAGATAAAGACAGAGAGGGAGGGACGGAGAGAGAGACAGAGGGACAGACAGACTGACAGACAGAGAGAGAGAGAGAGAGAGAGAGACAGACAGACAGACAGACAGACAGACAGACAGACAGACAGACAGACAGACAGAGAGAGAGAGAGAGAGAGAGAGAGAGAGAGAGAGAGACAGACAGACAGGCAGACAGACAGACAGACAGACAGACAGACAGACAGACAGACAGACAGACAGACAGACAGAGACAGAGGGAGAGAGAGAGAGATGGTGTGTGTGTGTGCGTGTGTGTGTATGTGGATGTGTGTGTGTGTGTATGTGGATGCGTGTGTGTTTGTGTGTATGTGTGTGTGCGTGTATGCATGTGTGTGTGCATATGTGTGTGTGTGTGGGGTGGGGGGGTGTTGGAGTCTGTGACTGGAACTGTGGAAATGGGATGAGAGGAACATGTGGGAGGTCAAAGTTGTCTTTCAGCACTCACGCCTCACCTCTCACTCTCCTGTGGAGCACCAGAGACGGAACACCGCAGTCCAGTTCCAGTAAAGTAAAGCTGGTAACACTTTATTTTAGGGATACATCTATAAGCACTAATACACACAATGTGCCTGTATAAGTAACTTGTAAGCAGTGGTGTAGTCTACATAGAACGCGGGTATACGGAATATACCCACTTCTAAATTTTAGGGATTTCAGTATACCCACTTAAAATTGATTGATCCATTGTTTTGAATAGCACAACTATACAGTATACCCACTTCAAAAAATGCTCAAATATACAGCATACCCACCATAAAAAGGTAGACTACACCACTGCTTGTAAGGCATGTACTAAGCAAACGCTAAGGCCTACTAGGTCCTTACTAAGGTTAAATTGGTAATAAATCCCTTATTGTGCATGAACAAGACATTTGCGAATACATGCCTAACAAATGTTTGATTTTGCTTTGTACATGCCTTACAAGTTACTTATACAGGCACATTGTATGTATTAGTGCTAATAGATGTATCCCTAAAATAAAGTGTTACCGTATGGGCCAAAACATACCAAGGCGGAACGGAACGAACGCGGTCTTTCTGCTTAGTTTCGGCCGGTGTGTTTTTCTCTGTCTTTCACACTGACAGCGTCGGTGTGCGCGGCCAGTCCTGTTCAAAACCCTCCCCACAGCCAAAGCTAGCATGCTACTTTGCCATTCATTTGAATGAGACACCGCCGGTCGCCGGCGTGAAAAATACACTCGAGTTCTATTTTCCAAAATGCAGAGCCGGCTCCCGCGCCGCTGACGCTCGACTACCGCCGGTTGGTGTGTAAGGACAGATATGTTTCAATGTATTTTCACCGACGCCGGTAAAAAACGCGGCCGTTCCGCGACGCTTTACCGCCCTGGTGTGTAAGACCCCTAAAGCTCCTACTGGCGTGCAGTCCAGTTCCAGAAAGTGAAAAGTCCTGCTGCCGTGCTTTCGCTCCAACCACTTCAATGAACCAGCTGATCCCAATTAGTAGTACACCTTTTTTTTCATCTGGCTGCACTTTTACTTTCTCAAGCCAGATTTGACTGGCTCCTCTGCGGAGGTTGCGGAGGTATACACCGACAGACACACAGGCGCAGTCCAGAGGTCTGGAGAGACGTGCTGCCATTTTGGAAATGAGGGCATTTTTTCCTGGAGCGCTGACACTATAGGGAGCTTCTCCAAAGTGATGCTTTGAGTGCGATTCGGTCTGACCAGTGGGCTCTTGTCTCCAGGGCACTGCATAGCCTATTCAGAAGAATATCCATGTGCGTGCGTGGTATTGTGAAAGACTTTGGAGAAATGCCTCTTCTAAATGTCAGATGCAGTGTGTGTGTGTGTGTGTGTGTGTGTGTGTGTGTGTGTGTGTGTGTGTGTGTGTGTGTGTGTGTATGTGTGTTTTTTTTCTTTTTCTGTTTCTGTTTCTCTGTGAGCTTGCACATTTGTGTGTGTGTGTGTGTGTGTGTGTGTGTGTGTGTGTGTGTGTGTGTACTGTCCTCACTAAGGTGTAGAATGTAACCCAGCTAGACAGTGAGATAAACTTTCCTTTATCCGTGATGTAAAGTCTTTATTGAAATCCTTCACATGTAGAATCCTCAATCACAAACTCAGGAAATCAGGACATCAGGAAAGTGAAACTAAAAATAAAACAATCAAGGGAAATAATCAGCTTCACTTCGTTTCTACTCAAGCTAAAACAGTTAACACACATCAAATACAAAGCTATGCTAACTACCTTCACATTCACTGTTCATTTCAATGCCTGACTGACCTAGAACTAGCACTTAGCTAACATTTTAGCATCTTCAAAGAAATCGTTTTTAATCTTCATCAACCATTTACTTTCATAACAGTTTCTAACAGCATAAATTCGACATAAACTGTAAAGTTACACATTACAACTCAGTCTAATAACATTACCAAAGGGATACCTACAAGTGATGCTTCTGCTGGGGCAAATGAATCGGCATTATTTCAGGAGCTCTTCAACCATGACTTTCTTCAACTAATCTTCCTGCAAAATGACTTGCAAATTCCTACTTCCTGTTTCTAACAATGACATCACACGTCAAAATAAAAGTCTGCCTTACTACATGAATTAAACATTGAATAAAAGTCCCAAAATTACTTATATCTGCCTGAAGGCAGCACACTCCCCGTCTGACCTTAAAGGTCACTATTAACCAATAAATGTCACTGGCCTTAAGTTTCAGTCCATTGGCAGCAGAAGAACTACTTCCGACACCGGCCTCTGGAACAAAGTTTCTTTGCCTGCTGTCTTCAGCTCGACCTTCCTTACTCTGCCGTCCCTGCCAGGGACGACCGCTGTAATCCTTGCCATGGGCCACGCGTTGCGTGCGACTTGACTGTCCTTCAGGAGCACGATGTCCCCTTCCTTCACGTCCCGCCGTGTCTCTCGCCACTTTCGTCGGGGTTGCAGAGTGGGAAGGTACTCCTGCCGCCAGCGACGCCAGAAACAGTCTGCAAGGGCCTGCACCTGTCTCCATTGCCTGCTGAGAAGATCCTTTCCCGTGAATTCTCCATGTGGTGGGGGAACTCCCACCTTCTGGGTGAGAATCATTGCAGGGGACAGCACGAAGGGTGACTCAGGATCAGTAGAGACTGGAACGAGGGGTCTGGCGTTGAGTATTGCAACCACCTCTGCCATGAGGGTGTTTAGGACGTCATGGGTGAGCTGGACATTCTCCTGCAGCAGGATGGCATCCAGAATTCTTCTTGAGAGGCCTATTAGACGTTCCCATGACCCCCCCATGTGTGATGAGTGAGGTGGGTTGAACACCCAAGAACACCCTCGCTGGCTCAAGAACTGCTGGACTGAGGTGTTCTGACTGAGTCCCAGTTCCTTTGCAGCAGCGACGAAGTTCGTTCCGCAGTCTGATCTTATTTGCTTTGCGGGTCCTCTGATCGCCGGAGTGCATTGACACAACTGGAGGTGTCCAAGGAGTCTATGAGCTCAATATGCACAGCTCGGGAGCTCATGCAGCAGAAGAGCATCGCCCATCTCTTGCTTTGGGCTTGTCCGCCTCGGGTGCGCCTTGAAGTGACTGGCCAAGGTCCGAACACATCCACTCCTACATAGGTGAAGGGTGGGCATGTGTGTAGTCGTTCTGAAGGTAAGTCGGCCATTAGTTGTTCCTCTGTTCTGCGGCGTAACTTCCGGCACACAACACACTTGTATAGCTCAGAGGCAATGAGCCGTTTTCCGCCTATGACCCAGAAGCCTGCAGCTCTCAGGGCCCCTTCTGTGAAGTGTCGTCCTTGATGCTTGACATCTTCGTGACACTGACGCACTAGCAGCAGGGAGACATGACTGTCCTTGGGCAAGATGATGGGATTCTTTTCCGGACTGCTCAAGTCAGCATGCTTGAGTCTGCCACCAACGCGAATCAGATCTCCTTCAAGAACAGGTCTGAGCTTCTGAAGAGAACTGTCTTTGGTCACAGCTTTACCACTCTGAAGTGTTGTGAATTCTTTAGAGTAGGCATCTTCCTGCGCTGCTCTGATGATGATGTGTCTGGCTTGAGACAACTCATCCTGAGTACGCGGGAGACTGCAGTAGTGCCATCTCTTGCACTGACTGGACTTGTTCTTGTAAGATCTGGTGATGTGGACAAGTAGAGCAATTGCCCTAGTGAGAGAGCGCATCGTTGAGAACCGCAGGAATCGTGAGGCGTTGAGTCCTGTGATTTGACTCTGAGTCAAGAGGCTGCTCACTTCAGGGCGAATCTCTGCGTCCGAATCCGGGTTGAGAAGTTCAAAGACTTCCCTGGAGTCTTCATCAGGTGGACTTGCTTTGTGCAGAAAGTCCGGTCCCGTGAACCATGTGGTCTGTGCCAGTTGCGATGCAGGAACTGCCCGCGATGCGTGGTCTGCAGGGTTGTTTTCCGTACTGACATAGTGCCACTGGTCAGGTGTTGAGAACTGACGTATTCTGCGAACTCGGTTGTGAACATAGACGTAGAAGCGTTTGGTCTGATTGTGAATATATCCCAGCACTACCTTGCTGTCACAGTAGAACTTGACTTCATCCGTCTTCATGTCCAGCTCGTCTTGTATGAGTTCAGCCACTTCTACGGCTAATACTGCAGCACACAGCTCTAGCCGAGGGATAGTTGGTTCCGACTGTGGAGCCAGCTTAGCTTTTCCTAAGATGAATCCTACTTGGATGTCTCCATCGGCTTGTGTGACCTTCAGATACGCCACCACTCCAATGGCCTTGGTGCTTGCATCAGAGAACACACATAGCTCTGTGTGCTCAGCCTTGGAGGGTGATGTTGCAGTGTAAGCGCGTGGGATGTGCAGCTTGCTTAAGTCATGCAATGACTCTCGCCATGATTCCCACTGTTTCAGCTTCTGTTCTGGGAGCGGAGCATCCCAGTCGCACATGTCAACACTGAGTTCTCTCAGGAGACTTTTGCCTTCAATAGTCACGGGTGCGACCATGCCCAGTGGATCAAAGATGCTGTTCACCGTAGACAACACTCCTCTGCGAGTGAAGGCCTTCTTCTCTTGTGAGACAGCAAATGTGAACGTGTCTGTTGTGGTCTCCCACAATAGTCCCAAGCTGCGTTGCACAGGCGTAGCTTCAGCGCCGAAGTCAAGGTCCTTCAGGACTGCCCTGTCTTCTGGTGGAAAGGCTTGCAGGACGACGTCGCTGTTTGAAGCGAACTTGTGCAACCTCAGGTTTGATTCACTGAGGGAGGCCTGTGTTCTACGCAGGAGGCTGATGGCTTCAGCATCGGTGGGTAGGCTAATGAGCCCGTCGTCAACGTAGAAATGACGTTCCACGAACTGCACTGTGTCCGCTCCGTGTCTGTGGGCACCTTCTTGGATGGCCCTCCTGAGACCGTAGATGGCCACAGATGGGGACGGACTGTTGCCGAAAACGTGGACCCTCATCCTGTAGTCGATGATGTCCTTGGACATGTCGTTTTCCCTGTACCACAAGAAGCGCAGATAGTTCCTGTGGTCGCTGCGGACGAGGAAGCAGTGAAACATCTGCTGTATGTCGGCGATCACTGCAACCTGTTCCTTCCGGAAGCGGATCAGCACCCCAATGAGTGAGTTATTGAGGTCCGGTCCAGTGAGGAGTACGTCGTTCAGAGATGTTCCTGAATACTTGGCGCTTGAATCGAAGACCACGCGGATGTTCCCAGGCTTTTGTGGGTGGTAGACTCCGAAGGTTGGCAGATACCAACACTCTTCATTGTCTTCTAGTGGCGGAGCCACTTCTGCGTGTTTCTTTTCAAATATTTTCTTCATGAATTCCAGGAACTGGTCTTTCATCTCCGGTTTCCTTCGTAGAGTCTTCTCCAGTGCAGCGAAGCGAGTGTATACTTGTTCGCGGTTGTTCAATAAACGCTGTCGAGGGACTCTAAAGGGTAGCGGAGCGACCCAGTTCTTCGACTTGTCTCTGTAGACTTCACGGTCCATGATCTCCAGGAAGAATGTGTCCTCGATGGACGGGGCAGGTCTATTGTCGTACTCGGTTTCGTTGAACACTTTCTGTCCAATGGCGTCCAGTGATGGTTTTGTGGACTTACTGTTCTGCTCCCCGCCATGAGACACGGTCTGAGTCAGCTTTATGGAGCTTTTGCAGGGTGTGAGAAGAGAGGGGCGGCCATTTTCCAGCACATTGGTCTTGAATGTCCCCACGACTGGTCTATGTGCACTCCCTAGACACACATCCCCGACAAGCACCCATCCTAGTTCCAATTTTTGTGCGAAAGGAGCGTCTGGAGGTCCGCTCACTTGCTGCAAGACTTTATGGACTCTGACGAGATCTCTTCCGAGCAGGATAAGTATCTCTGCGTTGTGGTCAAGCTCAGGTATGTATGGCGCTACACTCTTGAGGTGTGGATGGTGGCGAGCTGCATCAGGTGTGGGTATTTCAGAGCGATCATTGAGTATTTCACCACACTCAATTAGAGGCGGAAGTGGTAGGCTGGTTTGCCCATCCAGAGATTCGACTTGGAACCCTTCAGCCTTCCGGCCTGATGTCTCCACCAGCCCCGCACAGGTCTTCAGTGAGTAAGGGAAAGACTGGCCTTTGATGTTAAAAAGCTCAAAGAAGTCGGGTCTGACCAATGAACGATTACTTTGGTCGTCCAGGATTACGTACATGTTAGTTGCCTTCTCACGTTGACCTTGAGGGTATACTCGAACCAGGCAGATCTTCGAGCAGGATCTTGCTGTTCGACCTGGACCACAAACTTGTGTGCAGCTAGAACTGACGACTGTGCTGTCACCAGCTGATCCATCTTCCTCCCCGCCGTTGTCTGGTGGTGATGGAGGCCCTTTCGCAGCTTGAGGTGGAGGACCTGGGTGCATGGCGGCATGATGGCGTTCACTGCCGCACTCTGCGCACTTCAGAGTTGCCTTACAGTCTTTAGCGAGATGACTGGCGGACATGCAGCATTTGAAACACATTCCGTTGTCCTTGAGAATGCTTTTCCTCTCCTCAAGCATCTTTCCTCTGAACGCTCTGCATTTCCGCAGCGGGTGTGGCTTGTTGTGAATGGGGCAATTTTTCTCTGACCCTTCAGCTTTTTTTCCCAGGTATATCTACAGGCGGATCTTTACCTGAAGAGACCTCTGTCTTTTGAACAGATACTTTGCTTCCAAAGTTGCGTGAAGCTGATTTGTCTGGTTTCGCACTGGTACTTTTGCCAGATGGTAGGACGAAACTAGGATTGTTTCTTCTCTGTGCTTTGTGACAGATGAAATCGGCAAAGACATCAAATGGTGGGAAATAGCCATGGTTCTTCTCTTTATACCTTGAGCCAATTGAGAGCCATTTCTCCTGAAGCCCATAGGGGAGTTTTTCAACGATGGGCCCAATTCCCCTGGCTGTGTCCAGGTACGCCAGTCCTGTGAGGTAACCTTCCCCTCTAGTGCCTTGGAGTTCCATTAGGAGATCGCCTAGGTCCCTCAGTTTCCCGTAATCTTTCGTAGATAGTTTTGGGAATTCATCCAGTCGTTTAAACAGAGACTTCTCCATGACTTCAGGTGCAGCGTAACACTGCTGGAGGCGCTCCCAGGCCTTTTGTAGTGCTACATCTGGGCGCCCTACATGCACAGAGCGTATGCGTTTGATGTGCTTGACAGACTCTGGCCCGAGCCACTTAATGAGCAGATCCAACACTTCTGTGTATGTGAGTCCCAGGCCTCCAGTGGCATTATCGAATGATGACTGCCACGCCATGTAATTTTCTGGTTTGTCGTCAAATTGGTAGAGGCTGGTGCTCACAAGATCTCGGCGAGCCAAGTAACGTGCCAGGTGTTCCGTTTCAGGTGGCACACGTGAGGTTTGTGGGACACTGCGAGGAAGGTATGGCGGCGTTGTTGGGCTTAGTACTGGCTTTTGAGGGAAATGTGCTCTCTTAGGCACCTTGGGGCGTCCACTATCTTGATTTGGAATACTTTGGTTTCCAATATGAGGTGCACTCAGATTCAATGGCTGGCTGTGGCCAGGTGGCCTGCTACGGGTCTCACTCTGTTCATGTACATCGTCCTCGTTCTGGCCTATCGCTGATGGAGGATTCCATGTAATGAAACTGTCTTCAGACATTGCTGCATCGTGTGCTGGGTCGGGGTGAGACACTGGGATACTGTGTTGGCGCTGTTCAGGGCTGGGAAGAGACAGTGGAATACTGTGTCGGCGCAGTTCGGTCTGTGCTGCAACATATTCTTGTGTGCGTGTTGCAATTTCCTCTTGGAGGACCTCATGTGACGATGAACCAGAGTGAACTGAATTCTCTTGTAATTCAGCCGATTCCAATGCTTCAGCTTGTGCTTCAGCTGCGGCTGCCTCTTTCTTTGACTCAAGTGCGCTTAATTCAGCTTCCAGCTTCGCCTTTCCCAACTCTAGATCTGCTTTAACTCTTCCCAATTCTGCTTCTGTAGTAGCCCTCTCAACCTTTAGCTGTGCCTCTTTCTCTGCAAACTCAGCTCGTACCTTTGCAGCCTGTGCTACTGCGCGCGCCCTGACAGCAGCACTGGATGTAGATAAGCGAGAGCTCCTTGACTTGTGTGTGCGCACTGATGCATTTCCATTCTTCTCACTCATTCTTTCTGCCATTTTTCTTCTTAGATTTTCCTTCTTGCTACTTTAGATGTTGCGTTCCAGCTGAATCACACTTTTTCACTGTCTAGCTGGGTTACATTCTACACCTTAGTGAGGACAGTACAGTGTGTGTGTGTGTGTGTGTGTGTGTGTGTGTGTGTGTGTGCGTGCGTGCGTGCGTGCGTGTCTGTGTCTGTGTGTGTGTGTGTGTGAGCTTGCACATTTGTGTGTGTGTGTGTGTGTGTGTGTGTGTGTGTGTGTGTGTGTGTGTGTGTGTGTGTGTGTGTGTGTGTGTGTGTGTGTGTGTGTGTGTGTGTGTGTGTCTGTGTGTGTGTCTGTGTGTCTGTGTTTGTCTGTGTCTGTGTGAGCTTGCACGTGTGTGTGTGTGTGTGTGTGGGGGGGGGTGTATCCATGTGTGTGTGTATCCCCCTTCACATGCCAAAGCAGCGGGAGGGGAGTTGTTGGAGAAGGAAAAGAGCTGAAGAGCTGAAGTCATGGATGGCAGATTTGTTTAGATCTGAGAAGAGCCATGCAGGACACCTTCTTTCTGACCAAACATGGCACCCAGTCACACACACACACACACACACACACACACACACACACACACACACACACACACACACACACACACACACACACACACACACACACACACACACACACACACACACACACACACACACACACACACACACACACACACACACACACACACACACAGCCGCAGCAGGGAGTCGTGAAGGACACCTCTTCCTGACCAAACATGGCACCCAGGCCAGACACACACACACACACACACACCAGCAGGGAGCAGGGAGCAGCTCAGGCCAAAGAAGAGCAGCCCTGAATGTAAACTACATGTGTGTGTGAGAGAGAGAGAGAGAGAGAGAGAGAGAGAGAGAGAGAGAGAGAGAGAGAGAGAGAGAGAGAGAAAGAATAAAGAGAGAGAGAAAGAGTGATGGCTCATGCCGGGGGCGGTGATATCACAGATGCCCACAGCATTGTACTGTTCACCCCCCCCCCCCCCCAAAACACATCCACCCCCCCCCCCCCAAACACATCCCCCCTATGCACCGCCCCTACTCTGACTCAAGCGTCCGTCCGTCCGCTAGGCCCATTCACAGAGCCTGTATTATACTGCCCCCCCCCCCCCCGCCCCCCGCCTCCCTCTCCCCCCCCCACCCCCCCCTCCCCCCTCCGCCTCCTCCCCCCCCCCGCTTCCCTCTTCCCCCCTCCCTGCTCAAGTGCAGAGTGCATGGCGGGACGCCAGCTTCAGAGCATGTGTGAAGCATTTAAATGTTTTTTTGTTCCCGGGGCGCCAACCTTTTTCACGACAAGCATCTTTAAATCTCACCCTTACCACACTCTTACCCAGCCCACCACCACCACCACCATCACCACCTCCGAATGGAAGGAATATTGATAGTGTTGCGAACACAGTGCAAATTGGCTTTTAGTAGGACATGGTGGTGTTTTAAAAGACTTCTGACGGTGGGGCCGTGCATTGGCTGTGTTTGAATGAAGCTTAAACAAGTCTGTGTGATAGAGATTCAAGAGTGCTCTGTCAGCTCAGAGTCTCAGATTCAAATTGAAGCACATTAAGACATTAAGGTGAACACATTTCAGCCTTTGAATATTGGAGTGTTTTACTGTACGTCTGCTTATGACTAAGTTCAAAATAACAGGATGTTTGGGTGAAATCAAACACAAAATAGCTCAGAGGACGTTCAGGACCCGTTAGTTGGAGATTTAAACAAAATATTCTGCCTTTATGTGTCAACATGTCAGGATGTTGGCTATGATTCTGTCCTCATTTGAAAGTCGTTTTGGTTACAAATTGAAGTGTCTGCCAAATGCAATGTAATGTAATGTAATGTAACATTTCAACAAACCTAACCACCTCTGTCTTCAAAATATCCCATGCATACTTTTTATGCCCTTTCATGTTTTCACTGCTTTGTGAAAAAACAAAAAAAATCCCCCCAACTTTAAATTTTAATGATAAACCCCGGGGAATTAAAACATTACCCCAAAATTCCCCGGGTGGA
>NW_026946087.1:0-5000 GCF_034702125.1 Engraulis encrasicolus
TTTCACTGGTCTCTTACCTTCAGGGGGAGCCCTCGAGCGGTGCCGTGTTTAGCTGAGGAGGGAACAGCATCCTCCAGGATAGAACCACGCAGAGCAGTCAACTGAGGAGGAGAGGAGGGGGATGAGGAGAGGAGAGAGGGATGAGGAGAGGAGAGGAGAGGAGAGGAGAGGAGAGGAGAGGAGAGGGGAGGAGAGGAGAGAAGAGAAGAGAAGAGGGGAGGAGAGAAGAGGGGAGGGGATGAGAGGAGAGGGGAGGAGATGAGAGGAGAGGGGAGGAGAGGAGAGGAGAGGAGAGGAGAGGAGAGAAGAGGAGAGGAGAGGAGAAGAGAGAGGAGACAAGACAAGAGAGGGGGATTAGGAGAGGAGAGGAGAGGAGAGGAGAGGAGAGGAGAGAAGGATGACGGGAGATGAGGAAGAGAGGAGAGGAGAGGAGATTAGAAGAGAGGAGAGGAGAGGAGAGGAGAGGAGAGGAGAGGAGAGGAGAGGGGGGATGATGATAGGGAAGGGGAGAGGAGAGGAGGAGAGGAGAGGAGAGGAGAGGAGAGGAGAGAAGAGAGGGGAGAGGAGAGAGGAGAGGGGGATAGAGGAGACGAGAGGAGAATAGGAGAGTAGAGGAGAGGAAAGGGGGATAGAGGAGAGGAGAACAGGAGAAAAGAAGAGAGGAGAGGAGAGGAAAGGAGAAGAGAGGAGAGGAGGGTGGGAGAGGAGAGGGGGATAAAAGGAGAGAAGATGAGGATAGAGGAGGAGAGGAACTATTGCGAGATCTACCAAAAGATTTTTCACAACTTTTTGATATCGCCACTCCGCCACTTCTTGACAGCGTCTTATAGGGAGACTTGAGTTACTCATAAGGGGAGCTGTCCATGCGCCTGGTGCTGAATGTTTGCCCGCGGAGCATAGCCTACTGCCATAGACAATCATATCAGCCAAGGAACCACACAGCTCCAAACATTACTCTAAAGTTGCACTTATGCGGTGGCTGTCCACTGTGTGGGGCTGAAGGCTTCACACAGCATGTAGAGTAGACCAGTGTTTCCTTTTTTTAGACGAGGCACCCATTCAATTCGGGAAAGTTTTCAAGGCACCCCAAACCAACAAGCCGTAACATGGCATTGCATCCGATACCTCAAAAGCTTAGAAAAGTAACACATTTGGAGACATCACACGACCTACGTTCGAAGTTGCAGCTGACTGGGGCGACCTATATTTACTTTATTGTGTGTAAATGGCTGATGAAAGATTCCACTGACTAGCATTAACTTATCAATTTAGACAAATATGTATTATATTACTTTACTTTTTTTTTTACTTTAATCCTCTTTGCCCCGTCTGGAGCATAGGGCCTCAGTTAGACGTCGCCATCTGCTGCGGTCTCTAGCGATGTTCTGTGCCTCATGCCATGAGGTATTGGCGTGTTCTAGGTCCTTTTTGACTCCTCTCCTCCACGACAGTCTGGGTCTACCCCTCCTTCTCTTGCCCTGGGGGTTCCAGTCTAACACAGCTCTTGTGATGGTTGATGGTGGTTTTCTCAATGTGTGTCCTATCCACCTCCACTTTCTACGCCTGATTGTGATCTCTACTGCTTCCTGCCCTGTCGTCTCTAGGAGGTGTTGGTTGCTGATCTTCTTGGGCCACCAGGTACCTAGGATGTAGCGTAATCTCGAGTTGATGAAGGTTTGAAGTTTCTGAGTGTTCAGCTGTGTTAGACCCCAGGTTTCGCACCCGTATAGCAAGATGGTCTTTACATTGGAATTGAAGATCCGTAGCTTGGTTCTGAGGGAGATGTTCCTGGCCCTCCAGACTGGTTTTAGTTGGGCAAAGGCAGCCTTTGCCCTACCTATGCGTGCCTTTACATCCTTGGATGTGTCTCCATCATTGCTGATGACGCTCCCTAGGTACGTGAACTCTTTCACTATCTCTAGCTCTGTATCTCTGCAACACACAGGTTTGGCATTCCCCAGCGTTTTAACTCGCATCTCCTTGGTTTTGCTTGCGTTTATGACCAGACCTACTTGACCTGAGCTGTGTTCTAGTCTTTGTATCTTCTGTCTCATCTGGCTGATGGTATGGCTCAGGAGGGCAAGGTCATCCGCGAAGTCTAGATCATCTAGCATGGTCGTCAAAGTCCACTGAATATCCTAACCTTTTCCCTCTTTGGTGGTTTCTCTCAATACCCAGTCCAACGCCGTAATGAACAGCAGCGGGCTCAAGAGGCATCCCTGCCGCACTCCAGTGGCCATGTTGAAGGGCTCCGTCAGGTCTCCTTCATGAGATACTTGTGCTTGGAAGTCAGTGTAGAATACTTTAATCATGTTGATTATCTTTGAGGGGATTCCGTAGTGAGCCAGGATGTTCCACAGTGTAGTCCTGTCGATTGAGTCAAACGCTTTTTCGTAGTCTATAAAAACAGCATACAGTTGTGAGTTCAATTCTGCAGATTGTTCCACGATAATTCTTAGGGTCGCAATCTGGTCACTGCACGATCTGTTAGGTCGGAAGCCTGCTTGGTTGTCTCTCAATTTGGATTCCATGGCATTTGCTGTCCGGTTCAGAATTATCCTGCAAAGTAGCTTACTAGCAACTGAAAGGAGCATTATGCCCCTCCAGTTCTTGCATTGAGTCAGGTCTCCTTTCTTGGGTATTTTTACTATGGTGCCTTTCCTCCAGTCTAAAGGTATTTTTTTCTTCCTGCCAAATCCTGCTAAGTAAACCGGGTGTAGAGCTTCAACCGAAAAGGTTTTCCTGCCGCTTTCCATGCCTCTGGGGGGAATCCCATCAGAATCCTCCTGCCGCTTTCCCATTCTTGAGTGATGAGATGGCTTTATGTATCTCTGCTTTGTTTGGTGGTTCAATGCATATACCTAGCTCCTCTGTTGGAGGTTCCACTGTTGGTGGATCCAGCGGGGGGGTGCGGTTGAGGATTTCTTTGAAGTGGTCTCTCCAGCGATCCATTTGTTGTTCCTTTGTTGCCAGCAGTTTGCCGTCCTTGTCTTTTACTGGTTTGTTAATTTGCCTTCTTTTTCCACTCAGAGTCTTGGTGATGCTGTACAGGGTTTGCAGGTCTTGTTTGGACGCAGCATCCTCTGCTTCTGCAGCCTTGTCAGAGATCCACTTCCTTTTGTCTCTCCTGCAACTTTTCTTGACTTCCCGATCTGCTTGGTTGAAGTGTTCCATGGCATTGGTCTTCTGGTTCCTGGTTTTACAGTTGTCGATCTTCACTTTCAGTTTGCGCCTTTCTTCCACTTTCTCCCATGTGTCATCACTCATCCACTCCTTCCGCTCTCTCTTCACCTTTCCCAGCACCTTTTCGCATGTGCTTGTATATGCTTCTTTGATGATGGCCCATTCCGCTTCGACATCATCCTCTCCTTCCTCTTCTTCCTCATCTGAATTGTAGCGCAGTGCATCAAAACGGTTTGCCAAGGTGAGTACAAACTTCTGTTTTATTTCCGGGTTCTTCAGCCTATGCACATTGTACTTAAATGTCTTCTGTTCTTTCTTCCTACAGGCAGCGAGACGTATTCTACAGGGAGCCAGGAGTAGATGATGATCCGAGCCAACATCCGCACTCCTCTTTATTCTGCAGTCTTGTAGGGTTCCGCGCCATCTTCTAGAAATTGCTATGTGGTCTATCTGGTTCTCGTATGATCCATCAGGTGATCTCCAGGTCACTTTGTGGTTCTCCTGGTGTGGGAACAGTGTGCCTCCTATTACCATATCGTTTACGGAGCAGAAATCAACAAAGAGCTCTCCGTTGTGGTTCATGGTTCCAACCCCGTGTTTCCCCATCACTCTCTCGTTGCCGCTATTTACTGATCCCACTTTGGCATTCATGTCTCCCATGAGGATGGTGATGTCTCTCTTCTTGCGCTTGGCCATGGTTGCCTGTAGCTGTTCATAGAACAATTCCTTCTCTGCATCGCTTGCATCGTTGGTGGGGGCATATGCCTGTATGATAGTTGTGTCTTGACAGCGGGAAGTAAACCTTCCTATGATGATTCTCTCTGAGATGGGTTCCCATTCCTTCAGGGTCCTTGCACTTGTCTTTGACATAATGATCCCTACTCCTCTCACATGTGTTGGGTGCTCTTCAGGGAGGCCAGAATATATGATGGTTTCTCCGCTCTGTAGGGTCGTCTTGCCGCTTCCTAACCATCTTGTTTCACTTAATCCAACTATTTCTATCTTCAGTCTTCGCATTTCTGCAGCTACTTGGTGAATTCTTCCAGCTTGGTAGAGGGTTCTAACATTCCATGTTGCAATGTTAGTACCGTATCTGGGGGACAGAAGCTTCGGTCTATGAGACGTCATTGGCTGTCCTCCTCCAGGGGTGTCATCAGAACTGTCAACACGCCTCTTCCCGCTCCGAGTTTGTTCTCTAGCCGGTTGAGACTTTCTCACTGAGGTTTTCGTAGCATATATTTTTTTACAGAATAAGGTTGCTAGCCTTATGTCCAACCACTGACCATAACTGGTTGGATGTGGGAGGGTGGAGTTGGCTTGTTAGTCCTCTTCCCCAGTCCTATTGCCCTCCAGGTAATGGATTAAAGACTCACACCACATGAGACCAGGCAGGTTTAGGGTTGTGTACAAGCTGCCCCGGCACGTCAAGCCCAACCAACTCCTGCTACCATGTGAGTGGTAGTCGCACATGGATCTACCCCTACTGGCAGCGCCAGACATCATATTAAATCATATTACATAATTTATTTATCAGCCACGTTTCCGCGGTACCCCTGAGGGGGGCCCCCGGCACCCCTGTTGAGAAACACTGGAGTAGACCATCATCACTCTGGGGGAAACATTTTCAACGGAAATAAAATCCACACATGACAGAAGTGTATTGAAATGATGCAACACCAAACCTGTTCTTCTATTTCCGTG
Organism: Engraulis encrasicolus; assembly: GCF_034702125.1. Classification (NCBI taxonomy): domain Eukaryota; kingdom Metazoa; phylum Chordata; class Actinopteri; order Clupeiformes; family Engraulidae; genus Engraulis; species Engraulis encrasicolus. Next base: position 4,885 of record NW_026946087.1, read on the forward strand.
TCATGACATAGTCTGTGATATATTGTTGAAATCCCCGCTAAGCGCTTCAATAGTACTGCGTTTCACTTGGAGAATCCGTTATGGATTTCAGCACCTCACAGTGGACAGCCACCACA
>NW_026946087.1:10000-19880 GCF_034702125.1 Engraulis encrasicolus
GGTCTCCGTGGTGAAGAAGGGACAGCTGGTCACCAGCTGGTTGCCATGGGAGGGGTCCTGGTCGTCGGGGGCGTCGCCCTCCTGCAGGTGCAGTTCCTCCTGGCTGCCACTGGGGGAGCTGTGGGGCAGGCTGTGGGCGGAGCTTAGCGTAGAAGAGGCGGAACCTGCAGGGAAAACACACATTGCCCAGAAACATAAACTACATTACAACAACACTGTAAATATTCATCATTAGCACACATTACAATTAGGGATGCGCCGATACCCATTTTTTCACTTCCGATCCGATCCTGATATCTAAATTTGGATATCTGCCGATACCGATACTACTCCGATCCTATACCAAAACCATATATGCATGGGATTCAATTTGAGGTAGGCCCAAGTAAACTATTTGGTCAGAAAAGGAAGTCAGAAGAACATAAAACCTATTAATATGTAAAAAGTAACGAGTAAAAAAGCAACAATCCCATCCTGAAAACTAATTTGCAAGTGTTATGATTTCAAATTAACATTAAACTTGGCTCAATGTCAGTAATGAGAAAATTCCGATACTTTGGGAAAATTTCGATCCGATCAGATCTCTGAATTATGTTGATATCTGAACCCGATACCGATACACCGATACCGATATCCCATCCCTAATTACAATACCACCCCCCTGTGGTGCGGGGAGGGAATACGCATTACACAACGCCAAAAATATTCAGCACGTATTACAAAAAGCTAATCAAATCCTCCATTATTCACTCCAGGAAAAGACACAAGGGGTGTACTAATTATTGCTGACCACTGTCCATATTCTACTCCGCACATCGGGTAGAGCAGTGTTTCCCAACCGTTTTCTTCAGGGACCCATATTTTTACCATTGTAAGCTTTGGTGACCCAATCGCACGAGCGCGCGCACGAGATGGAGTCACATGATACTCAGTTTCCTGCGAAAACTCATCAGTTATAATCTTATTCCTCAATTTGTCTTCAGTTAAATATAGAAACATCACTTACATTTTGTTGCTTCTATGCATATATTAGTTGAATTTTTTGTCATTTATTCAACATGGGCTATATATGGTATTAAAATGAAACCCCTTAAAATCAAGAGGGCTTCGCGACCCACTGTGGATCTTTGGCGACCCATAGGTTGGGCCTCGACCCATAGGTTGGGAACCACTGGGGTAGAGTGTATAGTGACTACACAATAATTAGTGAGAACATTATTAGACTCCATATATATACACATATAGACATTACATGACCAGGGCGCTTTACATACTCAATCTTTTCGGTGAGAAACGGACTTTACTGCTGCCTGCTTCCCAGAATGCTGTGCGCCAGCTCCCCCGCAATAGTGAACCTGAAAACAAACATGGCTGCCACCCGATCCACAACCTTAAATGTGTCTTTAGTCGGACACTTGAAGCCAAATAAATCAACATTGTATTATCTAAATATAATTTCACTCAATCTATTTATATTAAATATTTTAATCGTTTGACAGCACTAATTTATAGTCTATTTTACTATTCCGTCGCCTGTTGGTCTTACACTAGTCAACTAGCCTACGTAAGCTAAGCGCTAAAGTCGAAAAACGAAACTCCAACCAAATACGTCCCGATGTCCCAGGGCAGCACTCTAGTTAGTGCCGTTCGACACAAACCTTTACGACGGACACCACGTCTTATTAGAAGAGGTAATCTCAACTTTACGACGGACGTCATATCTTATTAGACTAAGCAATTTCAAGGTTATCTCTCAAGGTTAAAGCTGATGCAGCCGACGGTCCTGATGTAGTGATTTGGAGTCTGCCTATTTCCAATCGGATGGTATATGTGTTTCTCTCACGTGATAGCTTGGTTTACTGGATCCTGATTGGATAGCTGAGGAAGTGTTCCTCTAACCTGATTGACCGGCTGATGCGGCGGACGCCCCAGTCGTGATGTTCTGGAGCCTCTCAGCGGCCGACTGGCGACTGGTGATGACCTCACGAAGGTCAAAGGTCAAACTCTGGACGTCGTAATGCGTGAAGCCCTTCGAGACGGACCAAAAGGACGCCTAGAAAAGAAGAAACCGACCAATTCAGGAATAAAAAGAGGGAAAAAAAGAAGACTCTGAGAGCGATCTAGTCCCTAAATAGAAATGCTGGGATGTTGAGAAATGCAGTTGAGGAAAAATGTTAAAAATTAAAATTCAATTAAAATGTAATCGTTAGAAACTAGAAATGCAGTCAGAGAGAGTGCAGACCTCAGTCAAGGAAGCTGCTTGATAGAATATTTAACTATGTTATACCCTTTTTCCTTTCTGCCCTGTTTTTGTGGAGTTAGAAACTGAAATGTCAAAATACGTCTGATCCCACAATGGTGAAGAATCTTATGGTACGGATATGGATTGTGAAAATCTAATCGCTTGTTCCTTTTCCCAGAACTCCAGAAAATTTAATCAAAATCTGTCCATAACTTTTTTAATTATCCTGCTGACAGACAGACAGACACACAGACAAACCAACGCGACTGAAAACATTACCTCTTAGGCGGAGGTAATACATTAAAATAAATTAAAATAAATTAAATTTACATTGGGGCTAGCTGCAGTGCCAAGGCCCTCTAACGAAGACGGAAGCTATACCATCAAAACATGAAAGCTATAAGATAAAACTTGGTAACACTTTCTATGAAGCCCGTATCTATAGCGCATTATGAGCATATTTATAATGCGCATCATCCTCATAGTGCAACGCTTCATGATGGAGTATTAGTGGGGTCGTAGGCATGTGCATTTTTTGTCAGTCATTTCAAATTTGTGTTAAAGTTTGGTTTTCACTCCCAAGTTGAAGTTTAGGGTCTATAGAACAATTTGGGTTCGAGTGTCAAACACACAGATTACAAAATGACCTGCGGGGGGCGCTCTAAAATATATAAACTGCTATAACTTTTTATTAGTTTAACCAAATTTAACATATGAGGTATGCATGGATTCAGCATTAAGAGGAGGAGCTGGTGAGCTAAGTATTTGGTTACCAGATTAAAGACACACTATGTCATAAACACACTTTTAGCCCATGGACAGCAAAATTCAGGGTTTTTTTTAAGATAAAGGGTGGAAATGCCCTCCAAGTTGCAATGAAACATCATTTATTGTTACAAGTTATTGTAAATTAAGCCTGGTATATCATTCAACTTGATTTGTTCAGAATATCCCTGAAGCACAAAGATACCTAGGATACCTATACGCAAATATGGCTGCATAAAGCCTATGTGATATTTAGGACCCAACTTGCAACTTTGAGTTTATGAATTTAGGATCACGAGTATCAACTTTTTTCGATGAAGCCATATTCTATTCACACATAAAATCACAAAAAAACGTTATATCTGGAAGAAAATAAATCAATAATAATAATAATAATAATAATAATAATAATAATAAGACTGCATTTCCGGAGAGACAATGCTATTGGTATGCTTGCGGATTATGCACACACGCAGAGCTGTTGTATACACACACACAGAAACACGAGGGAAAGAGATAGAGGTGTGTGTGTGTGTGTGTGTGTGTGTATGACTGAAGATTCTAAAGGTGACAGTTTGGCAGTCAATAGCTGAGTAATATGTGCAGTCTTATTTTTACGCTGTCATATCTCCAAAAGTTTTGCAAGTTGTCAGATGATATTGACACACAAATGGCACAAACCTGCTCTTCATGTCAAAGCTGAGATCACTTTTCTTGGCCAAATGGTTCAATCAAAAAATGGACATATTCAGGCCTATGCGCTGAGCTGTTCACACATTTGGTAACACTTTATAATAAGTACCCCTTTTTAGGCATTACTTAAGGGTTAGTCAAGCCTTATTTTACCATTAGTTAACCCTTAGTGAATCACGAGTTAATCATTATGTAAGCATTATTTCTCATTTCCTAACTATTATCTACTACCGTTAGTAAATGGTTAGTGTGTGCTGATATAACAGTTCGCTAAGCAAAGTTAAGCCTTAAATAAGCCTTATTTTAACAATAGTTAACCCTTAGTAAATAACGAGTTAGTCGTTATGTATGTGTTATTCCTCATTTCTAAACTATTATCTACTACCATTAGTAAATGGTTAGTGTGTGCTGATGTAACGGTTCGCTAAGCAAAGTTAAACCTTAGTTAAGCCTTATTTTTAACATTAATTAACCCTTAGTGAATCACGAGTAAGTCGTTATGTATGTGTTATTTCATCATAAGCAATGCTTATCAAGTCATTTGTTAAAGTGGTAGTTCGCTATTTTAGACATTAAGCCCTGTTTGTGTGACTTCTGGGGTGAAGTAGAGATGTTCTCATCACAATTTTGACATTTGGTGCTGAACGGAGCATTTGGGTATCCAAGACCCCCCACCTTTACATTGACTCCAATAGAGCACTCAAGCAATCGATTATAAAATGGCATTAAACTTTTGTTTGAGAAGACATGGAACTCACCGTGTGGTCAGTGGTAGACAGCGATAAATTGACCCGAAAATTGCAGCGAAATATGCCTTCTAACTGTTGTTTAGCATTTGGCGGACCTATTTTTCCCCAGACGCCGTTGAATAGCAGTAGACATCCAGCCAGTAGATAGCGATAGTGTGTTGTTTATGTAGACATCAAGGAGCGAGGTAGAACGGCTATCTTTGAGCGGGACTGGCTACAAAAACTACAGCTTGCATACAAACCATAGATAGTAACGTAAACAAACGCACCCCCATTTACGGTCGCGCGGACTGCGGAGTAATACTAGTCAAACCAATACAATCAATGAAGACGGACAATAATGGATATATCTTCTCTGGAAGCGTATTTCGCGGTGATTTTCGAGCCAACGTATCGCTGCCCACCTCTGACCACTCGGTGAGTTTCATGTCTCTGCAAACGAAAGTTTAATGCCATTTTATGATCGATTGCTTGAGTGCTTCATTGGAGTCAATGTAAAGGTGGGGGGGCTGCAGTCTTGAATACCCAAATGCTCCGTTCAGCACCTAATGTCAAAATTGTGATGAGAACATCTCTACTTCACCCCAGAAGTCACACAAACAGGGCTTAATGTCTAAAATAGCGAACTACCACTTTAACGTTTTGGAAAGCATGGAAAGGTTTTCACTTTAAAAGTTCCCCAGATATGCGCAAGTAGTGAGTTGTAACTTCTTGTTAATGCATAAGCAATGCCTAACAAATCATTTGTTAACGTTTTGTAAAGCTTGGAAAGGTTTTCACTTTAGATCAGTTCCCCAGATATACTTAAGTAATGAGTTGTAACTCCTTGATAATGCATAAGCAATGCTTAACAAGTCATTTGTTAACGTTTTGGAAAGCATGGAAAGGTTTTCACTTCAAAAGTTCCCCAGATATGCGCAAGTAGTGAGTTGAAACTTATTGATAATGCATAAGAAATGCCTAACAAATCATTTGTTAACGTTTTGTAAAGCATGGAAAGGTTTTCACTTTAGATCAGTTCCCCAGATATACTTAAGTAATGAGTTGTAACTCCTTGATAATGCGTAAGCAATGCTTAACAAGTCATTTGTTAACGTTTTGAAAAGCATGGAAAGGTTTTCAATTTAAAAGTTCCCCAGATATGTGCAAGTAGTGAGTTGTAACTTCTTGATAATGCATAAGAAATGCCTAACAAATCATTTGTTAACGTTTTGTAAAGCATGGAAAGGTTTTCACTTTAGATCAGTTCCCCAGATATACTTAAGTAATGAGTTTTAACTCCTTGATAATGCGTAAGCAATGCTTAACAAGTCATTTGTTAACGTTGTGGAAAGCATGGAAAGGTTTTCGATTTAAAAGTTCCCCAGATATGCGCAAGTAGTGAGTTGTAACTTCTTGTTAATGCATAAGCAATGCCTAACAAATCATTTGTTAACGTTTTGTAAACCATGGAAAGGTTTTCACTTTAGATCAGTTCCCTAGATATACTTAAGTAATGAGTTGTAACTCCTTGATAATGCATAAGCAATGCTTATCGAGTCATTTGTTAATGTTTTGGAAAGCATGGAAAGGTTTTCACTTCAGAGAAGTTCCCCAGATATAGGCCTACTTAAGTAGGCCTAATGGGTTTTAAATCCTTGATAAAAGCAATGCTTATGAAGTCATTTGTTAATGTTTTGGATAGCATGGAAAGATTTTCACTGAAAAAGTTCCCCAGATATGCGTTAGTAATGCGTTGAAACTTCTCGATAATGCATAAGCAATGCTTATCAAGTAATTTGTTAACGTTTTGGAAAGCATGGAAATGTGTTCACTTTATATCAGTTCCCCAGATATACTTAAGTAATGAGTTGTAACTCCTTGATAATGCATAAGCAACGTTTATCAAGTCATTTGTTAATGTTTTGGAAAGCATGGAAAGATTTTCACAGAAAAAGTTCCCCAGATATGAGTTATTAATGCGTTGAAACTTCTTGATAATGCTTACGCAATGCTTATCAAGTCACTTGTTAACGTTTTGTAAAGCATGGAAAGGTTTTCACTTTAGATCAGTTCCCCAGATAACCTTAATTAATGAGTTGTAACTCCTTGATAATGCATAAGCAATGCTTAACAAGTCATTTGTTAATGTTTTGGAAAGCATGGAAAGGTTTTCACTTAAAAAGTTCCCCAGATATGCGTTACTAATGCGTTGAAACTTCTTGGTAATGCATAAGCAATGCTTATCAAGTCATTCGTTAATGTGTTGTAAAGCCATAACAGGTTTTCACTTTAGATCAGTTCCCCAGATATACTTAAGTAATGGTTTGTAATTCCTTGATAATGCATAAGCAACGCTTAACAAGTCATTTGTTAATGTCCAGAAACATCCATGAGGGGCAGTCACATGAGCCTCAACTTAGGCCTAGGCCTACTGTTTGCCATGCTACCAGTCATCACACACTAACCATTACAAAAGGGTTAAATAAGACTTCACTGATGCTAAAGCAAGAGTTTACAAACCGTTACCATACATGCCTAATAGTACTTGTTAATGGTTAGGTGGTAGGAGACAACAAAGAGATAATGTTTTTTTCATAAATAAAGGTGGGTTATCAGACATTTTAATGATGGTTTACTAATGCTTATCAGAAAGTTAAATCACCATAGACGAATGATTAATTAACAGTACTTAATAATTTCACAGAAATACATAATGACTGACTCGTGATTCACTAAGGGTTAACTAATGCTTAATTTTGTTTAGCGAGTAGTTACATCAGCACACACTAACCATTTACTAACGGTATTAGTTAATGGTTAAGAAATGAGAAATAACACATACATAACGACTTACTCGTGATTCACTAAGGGTTAATTAATGTTAAAAATAAGGCTTAACTAAGGTTTAACTTTGCTTAGCGAACCGTTACATCAGCACACACTAACCATTTACTAATGGTAGAAGATAATAGTTAAGAAATGAGGAATAACACATACATAACGACTAACTCGTTATTTACTAAGGGTTAACTATTGTTAAAATAAGGCTTATTTAAGGCTTAACTTTGCTTAGCGAACTGTTATATCAGCACACACTAACCATTTACTAATGGTAGTAGATAATAGTTAGGAAATGAGAAATAATGCTTACATAATGATTAACTCGTGATTCACTAAGGGTTAACTAATGGTAAAATAAGGCTTAACTAACCCTTAAGTAATGCTTAAAAAGGGGTACTTATTATAAAGTGTTACCACATATTTTTTTGTAAGTGAATGGGGTCACATCATAAGGATTTTAAAACTGCTCTCTTTGTAACATTTTTAAGAGTTGGCTTATGATATTCACACAGTTTGTATTCAGAGCCAATACCTCTCTGACAATGCCTTTACCTAGTTGATACAAAAACCTCTCACTCTAACTGCCACAGTTTGTGACATTATCATCTTGACCATTCTACCATTCATTTCAATGAGGGGGAAAACAGAGAGAAAACTGAGGAAAAACAAGTCTGGTGAACGAATGAAAGGGGGTAGGCCAGCGAAAAATACTCCACCCTGATCCCTTTTCGAGCCGTTCATTTTGGCACTCGAACCGTGTCTCTATCTCGAACGCTGCAACGATTCAAAGCCGCCGTACTAATGAATGGCGATTCCCATATGCCGAGGTGAATGGAAAAATGTAGAATAATAATAAACTGTTGATGAACAATTAATATGCTTTCCCGCAAGCATACTAAATAAACTGTTGGAGAACAATTAGCATGCTTGCTGGGGGCAAGCAGAGGCCTTTGGCAAGCATACTAAATAATACTATAGGACTATTTCATACATGGTAGACACAATCATCTGCTCTGGGAACTGTCCATTTGTTACCAGCGTAGTTGACAGGAATGAAAACCGTTCTTATTATCTGCATTTGCCAGAAATGCCTGCCAATCTGGTAACAAATGAACAGTTCCCAGATTTGGACTACACTACCAAAGATGCCGTTGCCAAAGATGTTTTCCAACTAGAGGTGAAGTGCAGCTGTACTAGTACTTGTACAAATAGACCTGCCAGATCTCGGTGCAAGTGCATGAAGGCAGAGTTAAAGTGCACACGTCTGTGTAAGTGCACATACAATTTCTAAGACTGACCACTGACTGTTTTTGCATCTGTTCTCTGTCATAGTTATTGTAGAGTGGAGTATTGGAATATTAAATGTTAGCCCTATGGTCTTCTGATTACTTTTTGAATACAAGAAAAAATGATGTTCCCCATAGTATTTATCATCATCATCATCATCATCATTATTACTATTATTATTAATATTATTATTATTATTATTGATTTACTTTCTTCCAGATATAAAGTGTTTAAGTTGTGAATAAAATGATGGCTTGATTGAAAAAAAAGCTGGTAGGCCTACTCATGATCCTAAATTCATAAACTCAAAGTTGCAAGTTGGGTCCTAAATATCACATAGGCTTTATGCAGCTATATTTGTGTATATGTATCCTAAGTATCTGTGTGCTTCAGGGATATTCTGAACAAAAGAAGTTAAGTGATAACCCAGGCTTTATTTACAATAAATTGTAACAATAAATTATTTTTCATTGCAACTTGGAGGGCATTTCCACCCTTTATCTTAAAAAAGCCTGGATTTAGCTGTCCATTGGCTAAAAGTGTGTTTATTACATATTGTGTCTTTAATCTGGTAACCAACTATTTAGCCCACCGATTTCTCCTCTTCATGCTGAATCCATACATACATCATATGTTAAATTTGGTTAAACTAATAAAAAGTTATAGCAGTTTATATATTTTAGAGCGCCCCCCGCAGGCCATTTTGTTATCTGTGTGTTTGACACTCGAACTCAAATTGTTCTATAGACCATAAACTTCAACTTGGAAGTGAAAACCAAACTTTAACATCAATTTGAAATGACTGAGCCTATTACGACCCCACTATACCCAGGTCAAAAAAATGTGTACTTAAGTGTACTTTAAATATATTTAATTTTCTGAAAGTATATTTTAAGTACACTCTACTTATCAAGTACAGTACTTAAGTATGGTATTTAAAAATATACTTATAGTTAAGTGTATTTTAAATATATTTTAAAATAATTTGTATTATTAAAGTTATGTACTTAAATATAGTTTTATAAAATATACTGTTAGTGTATTGTACTTTAAATGTATTTTAAGTATATTTGTATTTTAAAAGTAATGTGCTAAGTGTAGTATTGTCAAATATACTATTAGTGTATTATATTTTAAATGTATTTCAAGTATATTTGTATTTTAAAAGTAATGTGCTAAAGTGTAGCATTATAAAGTATACTATTAGTGTATTATACTTTAAGTGTATTTTAAGTATCTTTTTGCATTTTAAAAGTTATGTACTTAAGTGTAGTATTATAAAGTACACTATTAATGTATTGTATTTAAATGTATTGTAAGT